>NW_007246057.1:209111-290925 GCF_000164805.1 Carlito syrichta
ATCCAGCAATCTTGGATTCAGGGCCCTCCTGATCTTTTGGGCGAATGAATATTGGTATATAAGAGTTTTTTACTTCCACATCGCCCGGTAAAGTCTGGGAGTCTTACTGAGAACAAAAAAGAATCTGAGTTACATGAGTCACTAATCCAAGAAGTCTACATGGACACATTATAAGGGCTAATCTGGAATCTGGGATTCTAATTCCCCATATTATTTAATGCTACATGTCTCTTGGATACGGCAATTTTTTTCATTACAGATTCTCAGCAAGCTTCTGGTCTTCTTGATAGTTGTAACCGAGAATGTGGGCCTACAAGTCCATTGGGTTTCTCGGGACAACAAAGGGCAGATTCCAGGACACAAAGAATCTTATTGCCATATTTGTACTTAACTCTCATCTTAAGGTGAACCTTGTAATCCAACAACTTCTGTTTGTCCTTCAATTTGGATATGGGCCTGGTGTTTTGAGGTTGCCAAATATTTATTAGGTACTTTTTTTTTCTTTTTTTTCATTAATCAGTATTTTTTATTATGGTTTTGTGGGGTACAGTTAAGGGTTAGGTGTTCAATGACGTTTCATTCAGGCACCCTGTAGATAAGAAGTGTTTTCCCAACCCCCGACAGATATTTGCTACTGTTAATTCCACCCCCCTCCCCCCCATAGTTTCCCAGTGCCATAAGTCATTTTCTTATAGTATTACATTGGATGTTCAAGGTCCATTATATGAGTGAGAACATGTGATATTCTGATCTTTGTTTCTGTGAGAGGTCACTCAGTATTATAGACTCTAGTTCCATCCAAGTTGCTGCGAAATTCATGATTTTGTTCTTTTTTATGGCTGCGTAGTATTCCATCGTGTATATGTACCACATTTTTAAAATCCAGTCCTCTTTTGATGGGCAGCATGGTTGTTTCCAGGTTCTTACAATAGACAACTTTGATGGCACATTTATTAGGAGGAGTCTAAGCAAGAAGCTATTGAAAGACATTGAAGCTTGAGAAAAGCAGAAATTATTTAGGATCTTAGACCCCTGAAAAAACAAAATTAAGTTTTAAAAAATTCAAGCAAGTACATTTGGCAAGCATAATTTAAAACAAAGTTTCTTTAGAATCTGGAGCCAGAGGAAGATGAATATCTCCTCTGGAATAAAGGCATGATGTATATTGTTATATAAATGTTATAAGATCAATGCTCAATAGGTCAGAAAATGGGTACTCAATTCACTAAGATGGCTAGGACTTTGTTATTTGGGAGACTAACTACTGAGTCAAAGAAATGACAAGAATTAGTAAACTAATTTTGTCGTTAAAATTGAAAGCAGGACAGGCGTGGTGGCTCACGCCTATAATCCCAGCACTTTGGAAGACCGAGGTGAGAGGATTGCCTGAGCCCATGGGTTCAAGACCACCCTAAGCAACTTGGCGAGACCTCAACTCTACAAAAAATCAAAAAATTAACAGAGCGTGATGGCACATGCCTATAGTTTCAGCTACATGGAAGACTGAGGCAGAAGGATCGCCTGAGCCCTGCAGGTCCAGGCTGCAGTGACCGTGAGCATACCACTGCACTCTAGCCTGGGTGACAGAGTGAAACTCCAACTCAAAAAGAAAACACTGAAAGCAGAGGCCAGAAGCTGGAGAATAAAGAGGTAAGATAATTATGGCTTGTTGGTCTAGATTTGCAAAGTTTTACATTTTCTAAAGACTTGTTCATGCCCCTGATGAATAAAAGTACCTGGCTTTAGCTAAACATACATATGGTAGATGTCTGTATTTAATATACGTATCTATTGAGGAAAAAGAGAGAGAGAAAAAAATATATATAGAAAGGGGGCCAAAGGAAGAGAGCAAGAAAAGGAAGGAAGAAAAGAGAGAGCAAGACCAGGCATGGTGGCTCACGACCTGAATCCAAGCACTTTGGAAGACCGAGGTGGGAGAATTGCTTGGGTTCATGAGTTGGAGACCAGCCTAAGAGACACTGTCTCTACAAAAAAAGTATTTTAAATTGAAAAAAAAAAAAAAAGATAAAACAAAAGAGACAGAGAGAGAGAGAAAGAGAGAATTTGACTGAGGATGAGCATGAGAGGTGGAAGCTTGATTTTCTTACAATACATATAAATAGTTATTTTACAATATTCACTGCTCACTCATTCATTCAATGAACATTTTTTACACACCTGTTTGGTGCATTGTTGTATCGTTTTATTCTAAAATAAACAAAGAAACACAAACTAAACTAAAAACTGAAAATCTGACAGATTGGATGCTGATGCTACAGATTAGAAAAGTAAGTACTAGAAAGAAGTAAAGGTACAAATTCACATGTCAGTGAAGGAAAGAGCCCTTCTCAAATATGGTAATTCTTTGTCACTGAGTCATATCCCAAATGCAGAGTCCATATTTTCAAAGAGAATAAAATATATCATAGCCAAACACATTGTGAAACCACTGAGGGAGTCTTGGGGCAAAAAGAGCATGGCCCGGGGCTGGTAGAAGAGGAAAATCCTATAGGGGTTTTTTACAAGGGTGGCAGAACAGTGCTGCCGGTGCTAGAATTTTGCATCTCACTGGCAGGAAAGAAGGCCTCCATCAAGCAGAGAGAAAAAGCAATGTTCCTTCCAAGAAGTAAGCATTTTTTCTTGTAATTGCACGTGGAACAGGGACACGAGTACCACACTGGGTAGGGATTAGAAGAACAGGGTATTCATCATGGCTATACCAGTAATCAGCTGTGCAAGCCTGGACATAGCTTTTCAACTTTCTGAGCCTTGGCTTACTCATTAAAGAGACAGGGCTGCAAAAGTTTTAAGGTCCCTATTAGCTCTAAAATGCTAAGAGTTCCAGAACAAGAATATACTCTCTCTGTTAAGTCTTTTTATGTCTCATGAAACCGCTGCTGACTGAAAAGAGGATGCTGAGAGTATACGTTTGTTATTCCATGTGACTGCCTAGTATCTTTCCATCCTTGTCTATGTTTGCAGATTTCCATTCCCTTCCTGACCACATTTCAATGTCTCAAGAAGAGAATACTTCCCACTGCTACAGACAAAATTGGCTGTTCCAGATTCTCTGATAGTGGGAGCATAAGACTCCATTTTAGGGCCTACATTTTGGGAAGCAAATGTCCCAGGGCCACTGGCTATGCTTTCGGATTAGACACTTCAAGAAGGAAGTGATACAAGTTTTTTTCCCCTCTCTCTGGAGGCAACCTTATTTTCCCACATTAAAACCACTTCTAATGTGGTTTGGGGCATTTTGTTGTTGCTGTTCAGACAACCTTGAACTTTCGTCTTCAGTTCCATCACTGATTCTCCAAGTTACTAAATTTACACCACCAGATCTTTCCCTTCAAGGCTTACTTTAGGTTACATCATCTACTTCTTTAAGATTATATTCCCTCAAAAGTTCTGTAACACTCACTGTTTGTTTTTGTCATTCAGATTACTTAATTATATTCTGTTTTGTATCGGTTTTTGCTTAGCAATTAGACTTTTAGCTAGGCAGAAAAAGTTATCTCCCATGGTATCTAATAGAGTATTTTTTATTTCTTCATTTACACCTCAACTCTTAAAAGGCATGTATATCACTTATTGATCTGAATCAGAGAACTGGAGGCAATACAAGTGAACGTCTCAAATGCACTTTTTGAACTGATGGATTCCTTTGTTACACTTTTCAAAAAGTTTCAAAATTGCCTTCAGATCTTTCTGTCACATTTTGATCTATTGACCCTTAAATTTTAGTTATTCCTTATGATATGGTGAAGATTGGACAATAAAACTAATTGTGACAGTACTCAACAAAGAAAAGTCTCTAGTGAATAACACCATGGGAGGTCTTATGAAGGAATTGCATTTTAAATATAAACTGTTGCAAATGAGTTGACCAGAGGGGGAAAAAATATGAAAAAAAATTTAAAAAGTGACTCCAGGAAGTCTATTAAGGAAAATACATTAATATAACTTGACTCATTAAAAAGGGTGGCTGGGTAAAATTTTTCAAATAGATATAAACATTTAAATGCAAATAAAATGAAACAGAAAAAAATTATTTTACCCAGCACAAGGGGGCAGAATTAGATCTTATGGAGAAAATAAACTATGTTGGACACAACAAGCCAACGGATTAGGACTGACTCTCTCCATGAGCTGGTAGAATAGGGTGGTAAAAGATAGTCCTGTGCATCTCCTCACCACCTTTTATAATTTTTGTCTCATAATCAGAATCCTCAGACTGCCCCTATTAAGAAATCATTTCTGATCCTGATTTGCATCAGGGAAGTCTGAGACACACAGAGATTATTTGACTAAATTCATATCAATGTAGATATAAGATTTTTTTATTCTAAGATTCACCGTTTGCCCAAGAGAATAATCTGCCTTTTTAGGATGGGTGTCTAGAGGCAATGGATTTTATAACCATGATCCTTGCTCTAGAGAAATTAGTTACTTAATGTGGAAGGCAGGACCAACATACAAAAATGTCTCTGTTATCCCCCCTAGAAATTTTGGCTATATAGGCACACATAGAAGAAAATATATATCTACTTCTTTATCTATATCTCTATGTACATATTTATGTATTTAATACACCTATACAAACAAACTAATAGGATGCATCTGGAATGTCTTTTTAATTGATTTTAAATATAATTTTATAAGACAGTGAGAGCAGAACTAAATCCTCCATAAATGGGAGAGCAATACTCTTCAGTCAGGAAGTTCATCCCATGGCATTTGGTCTCACCGTCTTACCATCACTGCTATTAAGGATCTAAGAAAGTGAGGAAGCTCACACAGGTTCCTGATTTCAGATTGTCCCCTTAAGTCCACTGAGGTCCATTATGCTGACTCTGTGTTCCTGACACCTTCTCAGCTCTCAGTATTTTTTGTATCTACCTGAATGTAAAGATTTATTAATATAAGAAGACTAGAGTCTCCTGTGCACCAACCTACAGAACTTTAGTGCTTGCATTCTAAGAGGCCTGCAGCAATACTGTGATATATCAAAGTCATCTACTGATCTACAATGCGCTTTGTTTTAAAATGTGGTTTCCATGAACATTTTTCAAGCCCTGAGAGCATCCATTGAGACTTAGCAGATGACTTGTTTCACTACCTTTTGATGTGGGGTTGAGTTTGAATTGATCCACAGACAGTAATACTGGAATGCAACAGCATTTTATTGTCAACTAGATTGTTTTGGATGGTTCATAATGCTTTACGCCAGCTAAAGCAGAAAATGAAATGAATTGTATCGTCGATGGGAGACAGTGGGTCATCATATACCCCCAGAGAGATGCTTCCGTCCTCTAGATCTAACCCTAATTCCTCTTCTCAATCCTTTCCACATACATACACTAGAGGAGTGATTTTTCCCTCCACAAAGGAGGAGGGCCTTAACTTTGGAGAAAGTGTCAGCATCAGATCAAGTGGCAATCCTGCCAACCCTTTGAGACTGAGGAGCATTGCAAGAAATCAGCCAGAGGATGGACCAGATTTGCTCCACGGGCTATGAAAGATGAGGAAAAATAAAGGAGGAAGAGGAAATGAGACTTTCCTGTTTTCTAGAATTAGCAATTTCCCAAACAAGACCTAAGATATGAATAAAGTGACTCATACATTTTAAAGTAATGTAGGATTTTGATGCAAGGCATGTGGATGTAGAGGCATTCTAGTCTGTGCAATTCAGAATGTGGATAGAAAGATATGTGCACGTTTTGCCAGTCAGGGGCAGAGAGCCAGAATGAAAAACAGAGTGAGAGAGAAAGGTATGAGGTACTTAATCTTTACTAAATTATCTCAGAATCATCTTAATTTTCATGGGTGTATGATGACTCACTTTCTGCCACACTTCCAAGGGGCAGCTCCAAGTGACAAATTATAAATAATGGTATTGGTCTTAAAGGTGAGGAAAATGGCAGTGTTATATTGGCAAAGAGGTAAGGGAAACTGTATAAACTCAAGCTGAGAGCTAAGTAAGTGATCTTAGATATCCTAGGATATGACAATACCAACGAAATTAATTAAGACAAAATAAAACAAGGAAAAAGATATCACTCTGTTCTGTCCACAGAGACTGAAAATAAAAATCAAGATGTATCCACTGATGTTCTATCAGAAACCACCAAATTCTAACGTCTTTGGTGGTACAAACTTTGACTGTCTTGTCAGTTTTAAATCCTTAACCCTCAAAGCAATTCCTTGTGTTAGTTCAGGTCATATTAGAAGCAGATGCCAAGACAGAACTTGAAGCACAAGAGGTTTATGGTGAGAGCACTGCCTGTGATAGATAAATATGAAAAATGGAGGTGTAGGCAGGGAAAGCCTTCAGAGTGCAATGTTGAAAGGAGAGAAGAAAGAAAGGGTTTTGTAGGACGAGTCCTACAGCACACTTCTGAGAAAATCTCAGTCAGGCTGATGGAAAAGCAAAAGTTGCCTGTTAGAGAAATCTAGTAGGAAGTAGACAGAATTGGTAGTTTTACTGGACTTGGGCATGGACTGAGAGAGTAGACTCGGCAGGAATGTGGGGCTCATCCATAGGGGCAGCAGCCAGGGCTTTCAGTCAATTATCTCTAAAAGGGAAGGTTCTCTAGAAAGGGCATCTGAGTGACACATGTCTATGGCTTCCATACAAGTACTCACTACATTTTGGTTGAAACCATTAAGCCATTTGGAGCCAAAGTCTTAGACTAGTCCTTCTGCACACCTGCACACACAATCCTCATGTTCCCTACAGTCATCGTATGTCATCCATTCCTTTTAAAGACTGCTATCTGTTATGGGATTTCATTTAGAAACAAATGTTGGTGGTAGAATAGTTATGATTTAACTCATGTTTGTAATCTGTCCTTGAGGTGACTTTATAGGAAGGGGGCTCCATGTTCCACTGATTCCTCTGAGATTTTGATTTGTCAGTTAGTGCTTTATTTTTGTATAAATCTTTAAAGACAGTGGTCCCTTACTTTCTGCTTATAAATATACTCAAGTCACTTTATATTGTTTAGCAAATATCCCCAACTCAATCATACTTTGTGTTGTCATCCTATTTTATTATTAAATGTGGAGATACCCTGGGATTAGTCCTTAACCCTGTTCTATTCTCAGGCTGATTTCAACTATAATTTATATGTCAATGTATCTGAAATGTCTCTCTCCAACCAGGATATCTTTGCTGAACTTCAGAACTCTCTATCCAATTGACAACTGAATAACTGCATATGAATGGCTCACAGGAAGCTCAAAATCAGAATGTCCAAAACTGAGTTCATTACCTCATACTCAAAACCCTCATTCTAACCTACAACCAAGACCCAGTTTCTCTCTCTCCTACATATCTCTGTTCTGTTCTCTTTGCTCCATTTTTTCTGACTGCTTTGATTGAGTCCCTTCTAATTTATCACTAGAATCATTCTAATAGACTTCTCATTTTACTCCTGGGTGTGAACAGTATTCATCTCCAATCTAGCCTGCACGTAACCATCAAAGCAATCTTTTTAAATAAAGTGTGGCTATGTCACCCCCTTGCTTAAAAGCAAAAAAGCCTCAGGACAAATTATCCTTCCTTAAGGTGGCACGAAGGACCCTGCCTGCCATGTTTCACCTCCTGTCATCCCTCCACATGCACTTCATGCCCACTTTTATGAGTGTGCTTGAAGTTCTCTACATGACTGCACTCGGATGCCTCTATTCTTGTACAAGCTTCCACCATCAGAGTGGCTCTGTGTCACAGCATATCTGACATACTGCCTTTAGAACTTAAGTTGCTATAGTCCCCCCTTATATGAGGGGAACATGTTCTAAGACCCCCAGTGGATGCATGACACTGCAGATAGTACTGGACCATGCATGTACTATGTTTTTTCCTGTACATGTACACTGATGATGATGTTTAATTTATAAATTGGGCACAGAAGAAATAAGCAACTAATAACAACATAGTGCAATTATAACAATTACTGTAATAAAAGTTGGTGAATGTGGTATCACTGTCTTTCTCTGTCTCTCTCAAGACATCTTATTGTACTCTACTCACTCTTGTTTTGGTGATGTAGATGATGAAATACCTACATGAAGAGATGATGTGGGAGGAACAACATAAGCATCGGGAAGTAGGGTTAGGTTATTCTAGACCTTGAACACAAGCACTAGGATACTATCATCGTCCATCTGATAACCGAGATGACAACTAGGTGACTACTGGGCAGGTAGTGCATTCAGGGTGGATATGTTGCACAAAGGAATGATTCGTGGAAGGGTGGGTGATTTCACTGCACAACTCAGAACAGCATTCAATTTAAAATGTATGAATTGTTTACTTCTAGAATTTTTCCTTTAATATCGTCAGACCATAGTTGACCATGGTAATTAAAACTGTGGAAATAAAACCATGGATAAGGGAGGACTACCGTACTTATAATATGGGACTAGTTCCCCAGGGCATGACTGAGATAGATATGGGATGAGACTATCCTAAAAAATATCAACTTGGGATAAGAAGTAGGGGACTAAGTATGTAGGTCTGATCATTTAAGGCTTAGATTCATGTACAGGACACATTTATTAAATATTGCTGCTAACTGGGCCCTGGAATATGTGATTTCATGTGTAACATAATTTGTCTAATGGCAGGGTTGAGTAATACTGGCAGCAAATTATCAAGGTCTGCTTTTTGCCTTGTAGACTTTTTGGAAGTTAGTTACTAGTTACTAGTAAGAACTGGGCAGGGTAGAAAAGTGCTTCTGTACACCTCATCAACAAGGGTAACTGCACAATGAATCTTTGTATACCCAACCCTGAATTGTGCCCCACAATTTTAAAATAAATTTTAAAAAAAGAAAAGTGCTTCTGTATGGACAGAATTTCATGGTCGCTTGGCACACTTGCCTCTTCTCATTTATTAGAAGAGATTATGTGTGAGTTGATGAAAATATCAAAGAAAAATATGGGAGCTTGACATAAAGTAAAAGTTGTTAAGGCTCAAGGTCACTAATTAAGATTTGAACTAAAATATGTGAAGGGGACACACACATGCTCTGAGCCTGAAAATCTATATTCATACAGTGAAAAAAGGAGTCATATAGTATTGTTAATTCATTGTCAGTATTTGTTTACACAAAGTACACTAAATTTGCAAATCAAAGTAAATGTAGAGGCGATTTAGAACAAACAGGAATATTTTCTTGAACTCAAAAAAGTGATACAGTAGAGAACAAATTGCCCTTCATCTATGACTGCGTTTGATTATGATATAAGATATTCTTAATCAAAACAGATGCTTTTCTACACATTAAATTTGGGTTTTAAATTTTCTCAAGACTTTGAGGCAGGAAAAAGTCACAGGCCATTATTTGGCTTGATGTGAGTCTTCCCTTGAGTGCTCTATGCTTGAGAGAAGGAAAGGAAGAGACAAATACCTCTTGCCCACAAGGTAATGCTTTCTCCATCTTCCTTCCTTACTCCTCTCCTTCCTTCCATCCAGGACTTCTGTTTCTAGAAGTGAAAGGGTCTGACTCTGAGAAAAACTATTCATGCCTTCAGGATCCTGGTTCAGGAGCAGATTAGATGCAAGGGCCTGAAGCTGAAAGTAATGTGGTTTTGTTGTTGCTTGTTTTGCTTTGTTTTACCAGTTTAATAAAGACATTCCCTCTCACTCTGTGTCTTTTACTGTCTTTCTCATCTCCAGTAGTCTTTTGTTTTCTGTCTCTTAACTTTTTAATATATAAATAGCTTTGATGGACAGAGAAAGACTGTTGAGGGTGCAGGAGGGAAGGTGTGAGAAGTGTGAAGAAGGCTGTACATTTCTCTCCTAACATAGAACATCATCAACCTCCTTAACTCACAGTAAGAGAAGAAAAATTCCTTCATAGAGAGTTCATAGTTGACTCTTCCCCAATTCAACTCAAATCCAAATCCTCCCATTGACTTGGACATAGGATGTCTGATGATTCCAATATATTTGTGTGATAAGAACTACACCTGATTTTTTTTAATGGTTCTCCGCTCAGGTTATAGATTAGAATCATTTGCGGAGCTTTGAAGAATTCTGACTCCCAGGCCACTCTCAAGGTGAATTAAATCAGAAACTGTAGGTGTGAGACCCAAGCATCTATATTTTTCAATTTTTCAGACTATTCCAAAGTGTAATCTAAGTGGGGAACTGTAGTTTGGGGTCAGGTTATGAGTACATCTCAGCAAAGAGATACACAATACTCTAAGGCATAAATCTCTTACACACATCCCTTGACAGCATAAAAAAAAACTGTACTTTAAACACTTAGCTTTCTGTAGATATGAGCATGAAGACATGTACATAAATATCACAATGATATTTAACTAATTGATACCTCACTTGACAAGAACTATTTAACAAAGGATTCAAATGACTTGTGTCCACATGATAAATATAGTATGGGCTAAGACATGGACCAAGAGTTTTTTCAATTTATAAATTCAATTTATATTAAATTTCAATACTGGAGAGCTGTTTACTAAATCAATTTCTGTTATGATGCTATGCTGGGATAAGAAGAAAAATGATTGACCTTTTTTGCAAGGATCATGCTGAAAATCCCACCCACTTAAAGATAACTAAAACATGAAGTGAGCTGTAAGTGGAAATATTCAGAGAATTACATTTTCCCCCCGACAAGTGGTTTGTAGGATTTGAGGGTAGTAATTTGTTTCCAGTGTGGGTTAACTCTAAACTATTCATGAACACAGAACCTAGAAACTTCATATTGTTACCTGAATTTTCCTATTACATATTCTACATTTATTTACAGTGGGTTCATCACTGATGAAACATGGATAAATAAAATACAGCTTTTCCTACCAGGTTACTCACTGTATAAGGTATTATTTTTCAAAGTACAATCAGAATTACTGGGGGAGCTGCAGACATGTAGATTCCTTATGACTCTAAAGATTCTAGTAAAAGTTTGGAGTAAAACCTGGGAATCTCCATTTTAATGAACTTCATGGAGTTAGTGGGAAGATTCATAATGTGATACATTTGGAAATGATATTGGTGTTCTCGAACTATCTGTGGTAATGAACCTTTTTCCCCCCTCTAATTTTCAGGGCATAATGAGTTAAGTAAAATCTAATCAAAATGAATTTCTAGTGAACAAATGCAATAAAGAGGAAACACACAAAATACAATTTCCATTTTTTTGTTATTAGATTCAACAGATAAAATGATGTCAAATTGCTATAATAGTTCTCAAATACCTGCTGTTAGTTTTTGTACTTATTTTGTCATAAACTGGTAAATAATTTTCGGACTTTTACTGATCTGGAAGCCAAACATGGAATAGCAATGTTTCCCATTTTTGTTTAGAGTAGCACTAAATTCTATGAGATACCAGTTGGCTTGAAAACCAGTGGAAAGGAGTCAGTGGTCAACTAAGTGTAGGAAATTGTCAGATAAATAAAACCTCTTGTTACAAAAACATCTTAAAATGTCTGCTATACCAGTGTGTTTTTGAATGCAAGAGAAAGATACGTCATGCGGGTTTTCCAAAAGTTATTCAACCATGGATTTCTTTTCAAGGACACTGATGAACAACTTGAAGAAATGAGTCTTTGGTTGAACACAATTAAGCAAATGCTGATCCTGATCAGTTTCCTCATTTTGCAGTCGAGGAAACAGAAACCTAGAGATGTCAAGTGACTTGACTTATAGTCAAACAGCTATTTCATTTACTAGTCAACTGAATAATTAATCTAATTAAATTTATTTTTAATAAACTAAACACAATTTTAAAGAGTATTTACTCATTGGGTTCAGGCATTCTACCAGGTGCCTTACCTTCCAAGTTGATGGTTAGAATTATTTGTACACATGAACTGCTTAGTCATCTATCAGGAACCCTTGACTCTAGTTTTCTCTGCAGACACATACAAGGGGGACCCCCCCCAATAAAAGGAATTATATTTTGGAGAGTGGGCGGTAGGTGTTCTAGGAACCCATCAGCATCAGTATACCAGCTAGCATTGTTGTGAGAGGCTGCATTCAGCTTCAGTGAATTTTGTTTTGTTTTGTTTTTTTAGATTCTTTTTAAGAAATTTTTGCCCATTTCATGATGGGTGATTTACCAGTGCACTTGCCCACACTGCACTGATTTTTCAGCAGTTTTTGACCAAAAACATTATGACCCCCATGTTCCACTCTCCATATTCACTCCATCTCGCCCCCAAGGAACTCTTCTTTGTTTCCCCAATGAAAAAAGACCTCAAAGGAAACGTTCTGCCAATGTGGAAGAGGTGAAACAAAAAATAGCAGATGTAGTTAATCCTCACTTGTGCCCCACATCTCTGTAATAAAATAATATTTAAAATAAAATAAAATAAAAATGGCAGAAGCACTAAAAGGCATCAAAATTGACAAGTTCAAAACTGTGTTGAGTAGTGGAAAAAGTGTCAACATAGGTGTATTGCATCAAATAGAGAGTACTTTGAAGGTGACTGAAGTTTAAACATATAAGAATACACAATATTTTTAATTACAAATTCAATTATTTGGGGGAGTCCCATATCATATATCACTAACTTTTTAATGTCCTTTACTTTGTATGCTTTAATTATTCTTTCTAAGTTTTTCCTGCTGTTTATAAGGAAGACATTTTTTTTCCTGGATGATGTTGGTCCAACCTAAGCCAACTTTGTTGAGATTGAATAGTCATACAGTCTGGTCAAAAGATAAAGTATATTTTTTATTCAGAGAATATTTGGATAAGAGGTACTATGGCTCAGACAATATTCTTAGCATTATAAATATATATATATATATATATATTACCTGATTTAAACTTTATATCAAAGGTTTGGGATTAGTAATTTTGTTGTATTGACTTTTAAAATAAGGCAACTGAAACACATAAATATTAAGTGGCTTACCCCAGGTCATACAGCTTATACCTGGTAGAATTAGAATTCAAATCCAAGCAATTTTGTTCCAAGGTTCATGTTATACCTGGCAAAAATGTACATCACTGTATAATAATAACCATCTTAAGATAACAAGAAATTTCCCAAGTGAATGAGAATTCTAAAGAATTCAGGGTAGTGATTAAAAGGGATTTTAAATATTTAGAGAAATGATTTTCTTTTTCACTATTATTTATCTGGACAAAAGACTATCTTCCTCAGGAGATGTGATACAGAGGATTTTCAAAGACAGTAAAAATTGTATAGGTGTGTTATCTTAGAGGAACATGATCTTCAAAGATGATCATAACCAGAGTTCTTACTTGCATCCTAGGAGTTGGAACAAATTTAGATTTTCTATAATAAAATAATTGTGGTATTACCTATATGTATGGAGTGGGGGAGGAAATCTAGTAAACAGAATTAATCATCTTAAAGATTATTTTCTCTCTCTATTTTTTTTTTGGCCATTCATTCATTCAAAACAATTTATGGAATGCTTAGCATGTGCTATGTACCATGAAAGTGCTAAGAATACAACACTGACAAAAATAAGTCCTCTGCCCCATTCATATAAGTCTTTTGGGAAAGGAACTTTAAAACACATAATTAAACAAGCAAATATGCTGCATATTATCATTTATTTGCACTATAATTTATCATGAGGCAACATACGACAGCATATTCTTCAATATAGTAATGATTTGTTGTGTTTCCCCATGAGCATCATGACTCATAGGCTTAAGAATCACTACTCTGGTCTCTACCCTCACTTTGTAGATTTGTGTAATGGATACGCTAGAGTTTATGACTCATCTAAATCACTTGGTCAAGATGTGGTGGAGTCTGGGGTGGCCTTCACATCAATGATTCTACATCAATGGCTCTTTTCATATTTCTGACTTGTGGGATCATTTTTATTTCATCTTACTAATCTACTCAATCATGACCTAATGTAAGATAGCTAATACTTTATCTTTATTATTACAAAGGAAAAGTGTTTTAATTTAGGGATACTTATTGTAAGCCAAATTTTAGTTTTCAGCATGCTGCCTTTCTATAAAATGATACATGAATAATTTATTTTTGCGTAAGTGTTTACAGGGTATATATTTTTGTCTTTTAAATGTATCGAGGCTCAACATATTGAAGATTAATTTTTATGGCTAAGAACTCTCTTTATAAACAAAACTAAAACATTACAGATAAAAAATATTTAAAACGAAGTCCTCTTTGATGTCTGGCTTTATTCTTGGTTCCCTCTTGACTTTTCCATATGTGGCCACTGATATCAGTTTGATAAGCTTCCCACAGATTATTTCCCATAAGTTCATGTACCTGTATTATAAGTATACCTCTATGGCACCCATAGAAAATATACTGCAATTTTCTTAAAATATATGGTATTATACTGAAAATATCTTTTAGCTATGTTTTTTCCTTCAATAGTACATCAATTTATTTTATAAGACTTGTTCTTCTTAATTGCTGCATAGTGTTACATAGTTTGATACAACACAGCTTATTTGACTATCCAAAAATTCCCTATTATAAACTGTGCTGAGACAAATATCTTCATAGGGTCTTTTTACACATTGGAAACATTTTCTAAGATGTCAACACTAAACCTAACAGGGACAAGGCAATAACATTTCTAACAAGTAGTCAATACGTAAACCCTGGCAATCAAGGCAAAAATTACCTGCCATAGGATGTTAACATTTTGCTTTCATTTGTGAGCTTTATGGAAGTAATATGCAATGCTAGGATTGTAGCAAAAATAAAGGAAAGTATCATACATTTAATGAATAAACATAACTGAATCAATCAAGAAATATTTATCAGACTTGCTTACCTGATGCCAGGTTTTGTGTTATGGATAAGGTAAATAATGGCGAACAAGATACAGTTTCTTTTTTCAAAAAACTTACAACTTTAAGGGAAAGAGAAACAAATATCATTAAAGTTTATTTCCTTATGTCATCTAGGTCTTTCTGTAGAGATATGCATAGGTGTGTGAGAGCTTACTGGAAAAGCTTCTAAAAGGTTGAGTGTATCTACTAAGTCTTTTCAGGGTTGACTACTAACTTGAGATCTAAAGAAGCTCTAGAGACTGCAGCCAAATACGGGGATGAGGGATGAGATGGGAAGGACATTCCAGGCTAAGGAAATTGCAAGTACAAACATGTAGAAGGAAGAGTGCATGTTAATGGGAGTAGAAGTAGTTTAGTGCTTACTACTCGAATGTAAATATTAAGCTATGATGTGAAATATGAGGGAGCATGTGAACTGTTACTAATGTATGGGCTTTATTTTAGTACTATATTTTTATGACATCAACTCCCAAATCTTTTTCTCCTTTTTGTCATAACCCCCCATATTTAATGTTATAATTCAATGCACATAATCTTTGATCATTTATTCAATATTTAACAAATATTTATTGAGTCATGACCTAGTGAAGTATGATGTCTTCAGATTTTACTCAAGGGGAAAAAAGTATTTCTAATTAGATAGAATTTATATTGAGTAACACAATTTGAAATCGAAAGCAAACAAGGAAAAAAAGATAGTACAGATGTGAAATCAGGGGCCAAATTCAAAAGAAAGCAATTTTTTCATAAAAAGATAAAAATTTTATGGTTTCTTATATGGCATGTGCTGATGGTATTGTGAGAAAAGAATTATCATTAGGAAAAAGAAAAAGCTACCTCTGGTCTTATGAATCAAAAATTCTAAGTAGAAATTTGTTTTTGCATTAGAATCTGCACAATTATCTAGTTAACTTCATCATTTCCTGTGACAAGCCAAGTCACAGGTATCAAACTATTCAAGTAATTTGAAAATATACATTTTAATATATTTACTTTTCTACTTCCTCTCCTCTCCCCTATCTCTTACGGATACCTCATAATTTTATGTCTTACTGATTCTGTAATTTGTTTTTGGTCAAATAAAATATAAAACAACTCTATCACAATAGCCACTTCAGTAATCAAGATGATAATGTAATACTGGAATGTTAAAATATTGTCTCAATTGAAGTAAATGTAATTTAAAATACATGTCATCTACTCCAGATTGTTTCCAGACACCCAATTGGACACTTAATTGGAAAGCATGGGGAAAATCCCAGTGAAGCATCACCAAGGATAATATCAAAAAAGAAAAAAATATGGTTTGTGTAAGAATAAGCAGGGTAAAAATTTAATGATTTTGAGCTATGAGTTTGTTGAGTAATATATTTAAAGTGACATAAAATATACCTACAAATGTCAAGACGGAATTTATTCACTCATTTCACAAATATTTATTAAGTGCCTACATGGTACCACTGTTACAGATCCTTGTGATTCATCATTGACTAGAATAAAGATGACTGCATCTTAGTCAAATGTCAGAAATTTCTTATTTTCAATTACCAAAGATAATCTAACAAAAAGGAGAAACAGTATAACCCATAATTTTCAGAGGCTTAAGCAGATGTCAATGTGTGACCAGTTCAGTGGCAGCTGCAAGGTGTTACTTTTTTTTTTTTCAGGGAGGACATTTTCTAGACACTTTTTTTTTTTTAAAGATTCTCTTGCTTTTGAGGGCAAAACTTGGGATCGTGAGCTCAGGGGAGATAGATGGCATGCGCCTAATTGACATTTGTGATTTATAATTAATATGTTATAGCCCTCAAACGTAAATGCATTAAATTATAATTATAATGCTACTGATCATGCTTCAAAATCTGCTTGAATTGGGCTAGTGATCTTGTTTTATTCATTCATTCATTTTTAAATTGGTACTTATAGCTCACCACATTGACAACAATTTTCTTCTTGGCAGATAACTTAGTTTCTGTTTTCCATGTTTGTTTATTTTACTAAAATTAGAAATTTTGGGGGTGAGCATTGAATTTTAATCTTAAACTCCTCAATCAATGAAAGGCTATAATATTTTTACCAAAACTTTCTGAGAGATGTGAACAGAGATTTAAGGCCTGACTTGTTGCCATCCTTTCCCTCATGGCATTTTCATTAGAGATTTCATTTCTCTTCAAACTTCACTTGATAGAGAGAAAGAACCAAAGGGAGAAAGTGGATTAGTAGGAAGCTTAAGGGAAAGAAAGGTGTCAAGATCCTTCAGGCATAAAATCAAATTTGAAACACTTGAAACTCCTGAGAGGATAGGAAGTTAGATAAGGGTCTAAGGTTGAATACAGAAAAGATAGCCTTAAAAGTTGTAAGTAGAAAGAAAAATGAAGGCATGGGTGGAGGAAAAAAAATAACTACTCCAAATAATATAATTTAGTAGAAAAGTCATAGGAAATTCTCTCTTTAAGAAAACTATCCCATGAGCACACACCCTTATGATGATACTCGGTGGTAAATAGACTCTGAGATTTTATTTGTTTGTTTAATTTGCTTCTCTCTCTCTCTGTCTTGGCACTGTACTCTCCCTAGTATTATTGTTGATGGTGTGCTGGTATACTTGCCCAATCCTGCCTGCTATGTAGGATAGTAAGCTATGTTGGGATAAGGGACAAGAAGGGATTTTCTGTCATCTCCTTGGAACTCAGCATGTTACCATACACATGCTTGGTTAAAGTTACTCTAAATCTTTTTGATAAATGATGAAGTGAATGATTAAATGACTGAGTGAATAAACGAATGAATGAATACAAGATAAATGAGTGAAAAAACAAATGAGTAATATAGTATGTCTTGGAAATAATGTGACTTAAACTTAAAACTAGATGCACTATTGCCGATCAGGTTCCCTAGGGAACAGATTCTGAGACAAAGACAGAAGGTTATTCGAAGTGTTATCGAGATGAACACCTAGGGTGGGGGGTGAAGGTAATGTGATTGAACAGAGGGAGGAGTTGACCCACAATTCATTCACAACAATAGTGTCAGCCTACTGTATGGGGCAAAAGCTGCCCCAATAAAGGTCATGACTTGGGAGGAAGACTCAGCTGATATCTTAGTGAGAAAGTCTCAGCAGTGCGGATGAATGTGCTGGTTCTGGGGGTGAGGATCTAGAGGAACATCACAGCATTCACTACAGACACCAGAACAACCATGAGTACCACTTCTCTAGAAGGCAAATCTAGGGCAAGATAAATATATTTGAATAATTTTTATTGTTTTACAAATTATCAGAATGGAAATATTCAAATAGAGCCTAGATAGTCTTTTTGTTCCATTATATAAATATTAAACATCAGATGATAGAGGGTAGGATTTATGATAATTCCCAACTCGAATCTGATCCTACATTTTTCCTGTTCTTTTTGTTTTTACTTTAATTCATACCCAATGAAATTTAAGCAGAATTTTATATTGAGATATTTCCTTATTTTTATCACAAAGTCAATCCATCCGAATTCCAGGGTGAATCTATGAATGGCAGTAATTAGATTCTTGGGATATGTGAAGTCATATACAAATAACACTGTATATTTCTCTCAAGGCTAGTAAAATTCTAAGGTAGGGGTATAGGAGACTTAGAGGAGTGGGATAAATATAAGGGCATTGGACAGTAAATGAAGTTAATTCAGAGAAAGCAACTGTGTATTTCCATAGGAAGAAAGGGAAATAAAAATTTTTAAGCCCTCTGCTCAGGGTCAGGCCCTGGGGATATATGTTTTATCTACATTATCAGAATAATAATAGGAAGATGTTATATACCACTAACTGGGTACCAAGCACTCTTTTAAGCACTTTACATCAAAATCCTCAACCCCTCCAGGACTGCGAACCGGTAGCTGTTCGCAACCTGTTAAGAACTGGGCTACACAACAGGAGGTGAGCGGCTGGAGAATGGAGCTCTCTTTTCTGTCAGGTCAGCAGTGGCATTAGATTCTCATAGAAGCGTAAACCCTATTGTGAACTGCAAATGTGAGGGATCTAGGCTGTGTACTCCTTATGAGAATCTACATTAGCAGTGAGGTTTGACTGCAAATCCCTCCTCCACTCTGTCTGTAGAAAAATTATCTTCCACGAAACTAGTCCCTGATGCCAAAAAGGTTGAGGACCACTGCTTTAATGAATGAACACTTTGTGATAAGTATGTTAATAGAATTCTCATTTTTATAAATGGAGAAATTAAGGCACAGTGTTTTGGTAATTTGTCCAAAGTCACGGGGATAGGAGGGGGCAGCACTAAGATTTGAACCTAGAGTAACATAAAGTATTTCCTTTCATCTTATTTAAAAGATGGGTCTTCATTGTTGGCTGCAGAATGATGTGAAGTGTACTGAATTGAGAAATAACTCCAAAGTGCTGAGATAAGATTGCCAATCAAAATAAAATGAAATATCTCCCTTAACAAGAATTTTGTAAAGCAAGTCTGACATATCCCTACTGGTAATAAATCACTCCTTTGTGTTTTTGAATACACAGCTTGCATCCTGATAGAGCATCTGTGTGTGCCTGTGTGTGTGTGTGTGTGTGTGTGTGTGTGTGTGTGTGTGTGTGCGCGCGCCTATGTTTGTGTGTGTGTGTGCATGTCCCCAGTGTACAAACTATGTTGTTCTTCAGGGCTGTATAATTGTTTTCTGTGTTTCCCATTGCCTCTAACATGGAAAAACAGTTAAAAAGTTAAAATAGTGTGTCTTAGGGAAGATGCATTGTAGAGTAGAGTCAGTAAGACTGAAGTTTCATTCCAACTTTATCATTTACTAGCTGAGAAAATTTAGTTAAATTATATGAACTTTCTAAACCTACACTTTTTTTAACCTGTTGAATGGAGTGTGATATCTACCTTTTAAAAGATGCTCCAAAAGTGAAGTAACATATCCATAGTTCCTGGCATATCACAGAGGTAAAAAATATGCTATGTTAATTTCTTCTTTATCTTCTAGGTCTTGTAGCCACTCAATCTTTAATTCATATAAGATAACAAGTAGAATATACCAAAAGGCATTCTAATTTAATAATCTGAAATGTACTAACTCAACATATTTCTCTAAACTTATTGTACCTTTCTTACTGTGTCTCTCGTCCATTTAATTATTAGCTTTTGCTTTGCAAACTACATGTGAAAGAGAAGAAATAAATAAAACTCATTTTTCTCTGTTTAGCTTTTTTAGATATATAGGAAACTGACATCTCCAAAGACCAAAGTGGAAATTCTAAGAAGGTTACAACCATTAGCTAATGTAAGGCTTGGGTTTTTACTATAGATTTATTTATACCATCTCTACCCTCCCCAAACCACAATAAATAAGAAATGGTTGAGGTTATGTGTAGCAGGACAAGTAGATATATTTTGTTGGGCAGCTTGATGATGAGCCAGGAAGACCTCGTATGAAAGCTCTACACTTTTATGGTTATTTAATTATTTTTTGACAGTGATAAGGAAAACTGATGAACCACTGCTTTCCTGTTAGTGAGCTATTCTAGGCTTCAGTGTGTTTATAATTAATCAGCTGACATTGGTTGAATGATAACCTTTGTTTTTAACATTTCACTTTTAGGGCATATTTCCATCTATCAAATTACTATCTTAAATGTTATAATTTGTATTACTAGTAATTTATATATACAATCAACTCTTTTTTTTTTTTTTTTTGCAAAAGCCAATTATTCAGTCTAATAATTACCTGGGCTCTTTAGTTCCAATTTTTACCTTTATTTGCCCATTATTAGCCTTTCGTCAGCAGCTCTATATGGGGGTAATAAGGAGCTTAGGTAAGTCTTATATGAGACATCAGTTCTTAAAAAGGTTGAAGAGTGAAAATGTCAGATGCAGGGCCAAAGTGAGATTGTCTTTGCAGTGGCAGTTCTTTTTAAATTTTTAGTACTGAAGTATATATGCATTACAATAGTCCCCTTTATTTAGGGATTCACTTTCTATGGATTTCAGTTGCAGTACAATACAGTACAATAAGACATTGAGAGAGACCACACTCATATAATTTTTTACAGTATATTGTTATAATTGTTCCATTTTAGTACTAGTTGTTATAATTGTTCTATTTTATTTCTAGTTGTTATAGTTGTTCTATTTTATTACTAGTTGTTATTAATATCTTACTGTGCCCAATTAAAAAATTAAGCTTACCATACACATATGTAGAGGATAAAACGTAGTGTATATAGGGTTAGGTACTACCCAAGGCTTCAGGCATCCACTGGGGGTCTTGAAAAGTATTCCACATAGATAGGGTCAAACTATTGTATTCTTGCTCTTAGAATTTAAAACCAAATTCATAGTTATAGCAACCAAACAGCTGACAGACTGTGTATATTTGTGTGTCTGTGAGAATACATTTTGTCAGCACTTTGTCTCCTTCGTAGAATTCTTATAACATTGAACCTACATCATTCTAGTGTCACTTATCACAGACATGTTATTTGTAAATATAGTTCAAATGTGCACTTTTAGCAGGGAAATTGTTTCTTATTCATTTCTGTATCGCCATTGCCTAGAATTGATCCCATAGTCGTTAGAAACAGTGTTACTGCTGAATGAGTAAATACATGACTGATGAATTAATTTTAAGAAATAAAATTAGAGCTCAATTTAAATAACTCTTCATATCACAAATGAGATGCCATGTTTCTGGTCAGTATTCCAAGCTGAAAAGTGGACTCTATATTATTCCGATGCCAACTCTCCTCCTAGAAAACAAACCATCAAAGTAGCAATCCTCCAAAGAAGTGCTCTGCATAATTCAACAATGCATGCGATCTGCGAGCTACTGGCGCTGGATGCACAGTCTTGGCATCATCAGACAGCAGACAAAGAATCCATCAAAAGACTGAAGACAAGTTTGATATATGCAGTTCACTCCTCATCTTAGAACATCACTGCCAGTCATGTCTTTACAGCTGTGGGGGATTTTGTTCATTTTATAGCACCTACAACAAGACTACATAAACTTTCATAATCTGACTGTCAGAAACATCTCAGGGTGAGTATTGTACCTAGGGAAGATTGGCATAGCACGGTCAGGGACACAACTGATGCATGAGAAACAACGGTCAGGCCTTTCTTATATTGTCTTTTTCTTCTTCTTTTTCTCTTCCGATGAGTAATCAGAAATAGAAAAGTATCTGTACCAGTGTCAGACCCAATTATTGGTGCAGGCCATTTACATTGTGATCTGATTCTGCCTTCTCAATAAGATATTTAAAAACAAAGAAAAGGGCTCTTTGATGAAGAAGATAAAAATAACTAAAAAAAACTGGGAGTGCTGTTATCTTAACCACTTCCTCTTAAAGACAGGCAGGAACTACTTCACACACACACACACACACACACACACACACACACACACACACACACACATGGATTCATTTTTGAACATTTATGAAAACCTGGACTTTCATTTGTACATGAAGGCAACATATGAAATTGCAGTTGCTCCCCTATAACATCTCACCGAGAAGCTAGATAGATGATCATTCTAATAATTTTGTCCCAGGGGAGTGGCTTGAGAGCGGAATTCGGTTCCCAGCTCTTAATCGTAATGGAGGTTCTGGCCTTTTCCACATGCCTGTGGTTTGCCGGGTACAGGGCTGAGGTAGGGAACGAGACACCCACCCATGCATGCTGGTCTCCCCCATCCTTCAGTCTCCTTTCCCACCATCTCCTCTGCCCTCCTTGAATCAGGGCTTAATATCGGAATAGCTTTGGTGCTAGGACGGCACCAGTGCAATAACAAACACTGCCTCATTTCAGTATGATGAATGAAGAGTTTTAATGAAACTGGCCCAAACTGCTCTGGCAAGCTGCCTTATTTTTGTGTTTTAAATGGAAGTGATCCATCAGCCACACGCAGCGTCTCTGTCTCTGCATCCCTGCTCGCCGCGCCTTGCTCGGCTTCCTGACTGAGCTCCTAGCCACCCTGCTCCTCTCCCCTCCCTGTTCCCCATCTTCTTTGCTTGCCAAGCGGGGTGGCTGTCCTTTGCACCCTCCCACTTCATATCCTGACCGCTGGTGGTACACTGGGTGAGTGGCTGCTGAGCTGGGCACATAAGTCTCCCGAAGTCGTTCTTCCCCATCCCGGGTTATTGGCGCGCTAATGTGGTAAAATGTCTGGCGGGTATTAATTACACTTGCCGGCTGCTCCTTGATTAGAGTTGCCTATCTCCCCTGAGCGAGGTTGTAAATCACACTATGATTCATGACTTTTAAAAGATTGGAAAAGATAAACAAACACTAAAGGGGAGAAAAAATCTTCCAAAAATAATAAATATAAACGAAGAGGAGGGATGACACCTTAATCAAGCTGGCTGTTAGCAGCCAGTAGCTCAGTTTTTTGCTAGGGTGGAAACTGAAGGGTTGTTAGATGGTGCTTTCTCCTTGTTATTTGTTTCATCATTAAAAAAAAAAAAAAGAAAATAGCACAGGATTATTTTTCTTTCTTTCGGAGGGTTGTATAAAACAGAGTGTGTGATGAAGAATGCAAGTGCAATCTGCATAGTTGTGTGAGTGATGATAGTGAAGCTCAGATTTCATTAACCAGGAGTTTAAATGTAAGGAGGAGAAAAATAACAGGGAAAAACACAACTTTGAAAGGATGGAAGTTCCACTTCGAGTAGAGTTTTTCTATATTATACCATCTCCTGAGACTCATAGCCTGAAATACACTCCAACGCTGTTTTATATTATATTTTAATGAATCCTAAGCCATCAATGCTATTGTAAGAATATCCATCTCTCAGGTTCCTATAAGGATTACATGGGGTAGTGAAAGTGAAAATATTTTTCTGTCACTAAAGTCATTATTCACATATGTGTATATAATTTAGAGACGGAGCTATCCATCAAAATGATTAGTATTACTCATTTTATTTCAGCAAGTAAGCCGGCATTGCTCACTCACTGGGTGTTCAGCAACCTGGTATATGCTGCAAGGTGTACTTTAAAAATAGAGTGACCATTGTCTTCATTGGACTTTACCATTTAAAGTGGAAGAGAAGTTCACTGAGGCTGAATGATACGACATAGTCAACAAGTCTTGTAGGAATTCAGAGATGATTGCAAGTTGGTGCAGTTGGCAAAGGCTTCAGGTAAAAGGCACAACTCAACCTGGATCTGAAAGAAGATGTGGGTTTCCATAGATGTTGGGAAGAGAATGTCTTTGAGATACGTTGTCTGTTCGATAAGCAAATCAAATGGGGAAAATGCTTTGGTGCATTTGGGGAACAATGTGAAGGACAGTCCCTTGGGCAGGAGGATCACAGTCTTGTGTAGCAGAAGATGAGACTTGCTATAATGACTTGCTATATTGATGACAGGTAGAGAGATTAAGTTTTCAAGAAAACTCCACCTGGCACAGGTATCCCAGAAAGCATAGGTATCTGTTTCTGTTTTGTTGTTTGCTTAAAATAACCACACCCAGATTATTGGAACATAGAACACGGAGAGAGACTCTGAGCTCTTTAGCATATTGGTTCTGTGCCGTGACAGTGAAAGCCATTATAGCTAGGTCTTAGTATTAGGACCAAACCACTTGGGACTCGGGAGAATGGCCATATTGCTCAGCATCCAACCTGCCATCTGCCTTCCACCTCTGTCTTGAGTGCTTTTGAGGACACATGGACAAGGCACTTTGGGAAGGAATGAGCGCATTCAAGGTGATCTTGTCACAGAAATGTTATGCCAGGAAAGAACCACCACTTGAGTTCAAAGGAAGACCCAAATGGCTAGGGCTGTTTTAAGAAAGTACTACAAATGGAGTGACTTAAACAAAAGAAGAATATGATATCACAGTTTTTGAAGCTTGAAGTCCAAAATCAAGATTTTCGCAGGACTGGTTTCTTTTTGTGTCTTCATGTTTATATGGTATTTTCTGTATACATGTGTCTGTTTCCAGATTTCTCTTTCTTATAAGGCACCAGTTACATTGATCACTCTACTCCAGAATAGCTTCATCTTAACTAATTACATCTACGATTCTTGTTTCAAATAAGGTCACATTCTGAGGCGTTGGAGTTTAGGACTTCAGCATATGAATTATGGGGAAGGAAGACATAATTCAACCCATAACAGCAAGGATAAGCAATAGAGCCTTTCTCTTCCCAATTCTCTGGAGATGATACTTTTTTCTATATAAAATGCAATAATTGTGGGCTCTTAGATTAATTTGATATGTTTATCGGGTCTTACTTAAATTTATATTTGGTAGGATGTAAAGGATTAAAGAATATCTCCCAGAAGACCCCTTTTCTATTCACCTCTCCCAGCTTACTGTGGCAGGGACCTTTCTCTAGAAAGGGACATACCTTTGCCTTTACTTATAACTGGGCACTGTCACAGCAGCCTGTTATCTCACCCAGTCAGGCCCTCCAAGAAATAGAATTTTGTTTGTAGCAGCAGGAAGAAATGGAAGGAAGAAAGGAAGACTGTGAGGAGAAATAAAATTGTCCCTTTCTTTCCACAGGTAGAAATATAATGCCAAGTTACCCTTCCCTACTCAGTTCTGGCCCACTGAGTTTGCCGCAGCATCTCTGACCACATCTGTGTAATATCTAAAGCAAGGGAGCACATTCTAAATACTGTGGTGATAATTAGAAAGAAGACATGGAATTTTTCAAGAAATTAGTATTGAAAAAAATTGTGTAAAAATATTTTCAAAACACATCTGTCTATTGAACCTAACAGTCAAAACACGTGGCAAACATTTTCATGGTTTTCCACCAGGGGGTGCTCCCCCCAATAGAAAGAAGCATAAGAAAACTTGAAAATATTTGACTGTTTGAACAGCCCCAAAGAAAACATTTGTTTCTGCCAAAATCATGAAAACAAACATTTTTTTTTCTTTGGGAAACAAACATATTGGCTCATAAAGCAAAGATGAAAAAAAAAAAAACAGCTTCTATAGCATATATGTATATATTTTAATCTTGCCTGAAGGAAGATAAAACTGAGAATGGGCTGATGATAGGTTTGATTATTTAGAAACTGAGAAATAGAGTCCCAGAGAGAGTTCTCAGATCATTTCCAGCTTAAGAACTTTTAGAATGCTAAACGCAAATGGAGAGACAGAAGCCAATTCTCCTGACTCCTGTAAAGCTCTTAAAAACATGCACTCCTCATAACATAGACAGATGAAACCCCTTAGAAGCCATATAGAAATGACTATTAACAAGCAAGTGTTCTAGGATCTGATATTGCCCAGACTCTATGAAGTGCCAGTTTGATATGCCATATATCTGAGATCGTACTCTTGAGAGTTTTTATGCAAATTACTAGCAGCCCTACTTTTAATTTACTAAGAACTTAGTCATATAGTGTAGAGCTCAAGGACCAAATTTACTTGAGGTTCAAATATTTTAGATGTTTTTCTTTCAAATATACTTCAGTTTTTCATTATGAACCTCATTGTTCATACAAATTGCATTTTTCTTAAAGGAATAAGATAAAATTTATTATGATCTTCCCAACGCTCCACCAATAAAGATAATAGAACTCCTGGAGCTTAAATGAATTGCATTAAAGTTTCTGAAAGGTCCAAGGTAGATGTGTGAGGAAGAGAAACTGATTCTCTTAACCTGATTCAACCCAGAACAAGGTCCCCACCTCCTTTCCTGGCTGCTTGTGCACACATGACGCACCCATGGCATTCTTATCTATAGTCTCAGTATTCAGGTAGGAAAAGGAAGAAGCCAGGAGGATATTATTACCACCAAAGGAGCTTTGTATTTCCTTTTCTCTGAATAGTAAAATATATAGAAAATTCCCCTCACATCTCATAGGCCTGTTACATTTAATCCCACTGCCTATTGATATAAGAAAACTAAAACCATCTTTACTTTTGCAAAGATATATTTTACAATTTCTGGAAAATTCACAGCGTCCATAAAGCCACAGTGAATCACTTCAAAGACCAGTACTGATTTCTGTTTTGGGCACATTATTCCATAAAACAACTCACTAGCAAGATAGCAATTTTACACAGAATCATTTATATCATTATGTGGAAAATTATAACCCTAAAAAATATTCCCCAATCTGTTTCTTTATTGAATTCTGCTTTCTAAAGTCAAGACAAACAAATAGGTATCTGAGAGAATTAGAAGGGTAAGAGTATGAGGCTTAATTCCACATTGCATGTGTGTGACACTCTGCTTTTTATAGCTCCTGCTTAAATAAGCTTGAAAATAAAGCCATGGATCGATGACCTGAGATGTATCATTACTGAGAATGCAACCCTGGGATTAACTTAACCAGCCATTCTTCCATGCAGTGAACAAAGCTTGTCCTGGGAATCTCAGACATATGTTGTGGCCTGATGTGGCCCTTCCTACTGCTTGCACCCTAACCCTGGAGCTGAATCACCATGCACTGATAGGCTCTGCATGGGAAAGTCCAAACCATATTCCTGCTGCAGACCAGGGAAAAGGAGAAACTTCACAGGGAGAGAGGAAATGGCAGAAGCTCTATTTCAGTACATGGAAAAATAGGAAGTAAGAGTTTTAGGTAATGTTGCATAGTTAACTAATGTTAATTATATCAGCAACTCTGTTTGAGGGACCATTACGTGTTAGATATATTTTATATTTTTTTTTTTACCCTCACATCAACTTTATAAGTATTAAATTCATTTTTATAGATGACACATTCCAGCCTCAAACAAGTTAAGTAACTTGCTCTAAAATCATGCAGCAAGTTTGTGGCTAAATTTTTATTTGAACCCAGGCTTCCCTGTCATAAAAGCTCATGTCAAGTGCGTGTTACATGGCACCATCATGCATGTTTACATTTTCTTGCAAGAGCAACATTTCATAGAATGGCTCAATCACTTATTCTTTGTGTGACTCTGGGCAAGTCACTTAATCTCTCTTGATATTTGGTTTCTTATTTGTAAAATGGGGACAATAATATTACCTTGTGCGTAAAGTTATGATAAAGATTAATGATTAAATATATGTGAAGCACTTTGGAGAGTGCTTAGAACACACTAAACACTATACAAAATTTCGCTGTTATTGTAATGCTATTGTTGAAATTGAACATTAGTGGAAAGAGCTTTCCAGAGAATACTTCCAGAAAGGATAATACATCTGAATTATAAGCTTCTCGAGAGTAGGCATAATCTTCGTGTTTTTATGCTTATATGGTGAGGAGAGTACAAAGAACTTGGGAACACAGCATTTAGTCTAAACAGGCAGATAACTAGATGGAGATAAAAAGACTTTTCAGGGATGCAACTCTGATCTTCCAGGAACTTGGCCAAGTGTGCACTGAGGTTTATTAAATATTTTACCAACACAAGCGTTTTTGTCTTTTCTTCGGGCAGGATCTATCATCTAGGCCAAATCTTTTCTTCTGAACCTAGGCAAGTGAAGGAGGGGGAACGGTATGGCAAAACGGTGAGGAGTTGTGAGACTGAAGTCTCATGGTGAGCAGATAGAGAAGGAAGGAGAAAGAAAAACGTTAGTATCATCATTTATTTATAATGTAAGTTTTGAGGAACTTCGCACAATTCATGTTGAGAGACAAACATTCACCCTCTGACTTCTCTGTCTTTATTGCCATCCTTGCTCCCTGAACTCTGGTTCTTTGTTTACTCAAAAGGCAGCTGGCTTGACCAGCTTTCCTGATGTTTTCTTTTGAAAATAATAAGAGAAAAAAGAAGCAAAAGCCATTCTCCCAAGGAGATATCAAGAAGTATCACTTACCCACAGCCTGTCTTTCTTTCTCTCTGATGTTCAAATGATGGTGACCAGTGACGCTCCAGGAAGTGACCCCACCCCCAGGGCCTCTCCCCTACTTCAGCCAGCTGGACTCAGAAACTGTTCCCTAATTACCTCATCTTCAGTCAAAGTTGAGCTTCCTGGTCACCTCTTTGCAGGACCCACAATTCAGCCTTATCCTGCAGCAGCCATGGTGTTCTAGAAACCTCACATGTCTGCCTACATACATGCCCTGCAATATTTCTTGTTATCCCTTAAGGAGACCACATGCAGGCTTCTCTCACAGATGCTCTAAATCTAAGCCAAACAATCTGATCAGGATTCCAGTCTTCCATCCTGACAGGTCTATGGCCCTGCAAGTGTGGATAAAAACCTAGACTGTCAGAACAGAAAGTATGTCTCTGTATCATCTTGTGTAACAGCCTTAAATTTCAGATGAGGAAACGGATGCCCACAACATGGTTAAAGGATAAACCCAATTCAGAAACCAGGCTTTCTAAAAAATGATGCACTGTTTTTTCCTTTATGTCACATGGCATGACTATAGGTTAATACTCTTTAGTTTGTTTTGATATGACATATATTGCTGTCTGAAGTATCTCACTTTTATGACCAAATGACCACTGATTTTTAAAATATCTCTCTCCTCAGTTTACCTGTGGTTAGACATGAGTGGAAGTTTATGTGGTATAATTTAAGAAATTATAGAAAAATCTTCCTAAAAATATATTCAGGGACTGGCTCATTTTGGGAATTCTCCCCACACACTCCTCCCCCCAATTTTTCTTTCTAATCTATTCTTTACATTCTTGATTATTTGGAGCTACATGAACTATCATGAAATCTTACACTTTAGTATTTATAACTGTGACAATAGAACAGAATATTTATTTTTTATTAAAGAACTATAAGTGTAAGTAATATCACTAGTAAATTTTTAGAGTTGCTGAGAAACTATGACTGTAAATTGTGTTCAGATTCACAAGAGTAGGCAACAGAAAAGCCACATACTCCTGGGGAGATATTCCCTTACCTCTAACTTCATAGACAAGGATATGGCAATGTATTTGGTACATAAAGTTCTTACTTAAAGTAGAATAATTAAAAAACAAAACCTACAGCCTCAAGTGGTGGTTTACACATTTTAGAATGCATGGGAATAACTGAAAAGATCCTGTTGAAACTCAGATTCCTGTTCCCTGGTCCAGGCCTACTAAATTATCATTATTGGAGATAGGGTCCTGAATTCTGCATTTTCAACAACTATTGGGGTTGATTCTGCTACACCAAGACTACACTTTGATACAATATTCTGGTTCAAGAATTTGCTTGTCAATGGCAAAAATTTCCAAATAAAACTAAATTTATAGTCAACTATACTTGCATATATTGATAATGATCGGAGACTTCTATTTTAAAAATGCTAAGAAAATTCAAGCTCTTGTTTGAGGATATTTTTTAAATTTTTGTTGGTCAAAGGGTGTAGAATAAAGATTGAAGTGTTGGGGCTCAGACTATGACCAGATCATTTTACTCCTGGAGCCTTAAATGTTTGCTGTGCCAGAGATGCTATGCCCTGAGATTGGGACATGCAGGTAGTGAGAATTGAGAAGCCCACATCCTTAGTGCATAATCCGCCCCCCTTGAGGTCTGGCTTTCTAATTGACTAGTAAATGTTTACCTGCATAATTGCCATCACATTGTGGTGCTGTGTAGAGAGTTTGTGGCAAACTGGAGGACTGGCAAGAGTAAGAACTCTAGTGTGATCATTCTGTGGGGGGGTTGGAACCCCGGCAGTGCTAGAGCCTAAATATTTCTACCCCGTGCTGTTCAATATAAGCATAATGCAATTCACGTATGCATTTTGAATTTTCTAATGCCCACATTTTTAAAGAAAGAAAAATAAATAGGTGAAAGTCATTTTATAACATGCTTTATTTAACTATGTATGTAACCGATTATCATGTCAACATTCAATCAACGTAAAAATATTAATGAGGTACTTTGCATTTTTTTCATAACAAGGCATCAAAAAACCCAGGGTGTATTTTACACTGACAACACAACTCAGTTTGGGCTCGTCACATGTAAAGTGCTGCATAGCTATGTGTGACTAGGAGCTACTCTACTGAACAGCAAAGCTCTGAATGATTAACATTTGTTTTAATAATTATTTTAGAAACACTGAACAAACCCTGGTGCCCAATGTCACTTTGGGCATTAAAAACATATGGCTTATTAATTACTACTATAGGAAATATTCTGCCAGATTACTGAAAACATGAGTGATAGTTCCCATGAGTGCTTCTAATTTATTTACATGAAGTTGTCCAAAATACAAGCTAAAGAATCAGGAAGGAATGAAGAAAGAAAGGAAAGAAGGAAGAGAGGGAGGGAGGAAGGGAAGGAGGGAGGAAGGGAGGGAGGAAGGGAGGGAGGAAGGGAGGAAAAAGAGAGAGGGAAGAGGAAGGGAAGGAGGAAAGGGGAGAGGCAGGTCACATAATTTAGAATAGTTTTTAAATGTCAAAGGGGATTTCTCCTTCCAGGTGCTAACTGCATAAATCAATAAGCCCCTATCAGGTTCAATAGTTCTTTTTGAAAATCTTTGGTTTTTCTACTTATTCAAAACCATCAGAATCCCACGGGAATTGGTTGAAAGAATTCACAGTGGAATCTGAGCAGAGCAGTGAGCGTGCTGTTTCCATGAGAGGGTGCTGAGATCGTAGAAAGGGCTATTTCTAGAGATGAGATTGCTAGAGCGCTAATCAGACTTTCCATGGGTTGTGACAACGGGCAATTTATTGTGATGCTTCTCAGCTCATGGGAACAGCAGGGTGTGACAAGAACAGTTTGCTTCAGACATTGTAGTTTCCCTTTGGATTTTAAAAATAATAACAATGTTTATTTCTGCAGAAAAGGGCAAAAACTCGAATATTTTGGAACATTGACCTGGGCACACATGACCACTAATTGGAGATTCTCCACCGGACTCATCTTAGAAAAATGCTGAGAAGTCATTTCAAATCTGCTCTCCGCTGCTGTTGTCCTAATAAAAGGCGGCACACTGGGGGGGGAAATCATGTAGAGGAAAAAACCTTTTATTTTCTCCTTAAGGAGAAAAGGGGCGGGAAATATAATGAGTAAATACAGTATTTAGCCACTCCAGGACTGCTTTAACTGTTCTTCATTGTTATTTTACATTCTAGAGGGGAGTGATTTCAAAGAAATCAGGTTCTAAACCATTAGCTCTCTTACTAATTAAAGCCATCACTTTAATTGGACTAATTAGGAGTCCATTACAACCCAGAAATACAGGTGGTTTCACTTGGGTCCTATAAAAGGTTATCAACAGAACCCCCAGCAGAGAGGATGTCACAAAACTCTTTCTTTCCTTTGCAAAAGATTTGTCAGTAAAGAGATCCCACCTCTTCCAGGAAGGTTTCCTAGCATACTCCTATGCCATTCAAAGTGGCTTTTTAATTTTATGTGCCAATTCTATTTATGAATAGTTGACTTTTTAATTTTTTAATTTAAATAATAATAAAATTTCTTCTATTAAATAAATTAATTATATTAGTACATAAATTTATTTATTAATACATATTAATTTGAAAAATTTATTAGAGGCAGAGTCTCTCTCTGGTGCTAAGGCTGGAGTGCAGGGACAGGATCATAGCTCACTGCAGCCTCCAACACGTGGGCTCAATGGGCCTCCTGCCTCAGCTTCCTAAGTAGCTAGGACTAAAGATTTATGCTACCACTCCTGGCTAAATTATTTTATTTTATGTTTTTTTTAGAAATAGGGTATTCCTGTGTTGCCCAGGTTATCTTTGAACTCCTGGCCTCAAGCAATTCTCCCTCCTTGGTCTCCTGAATATTTAGGATTATAGGCATGAGCCATTGTGCCTGGCTGAATGGATAACTTTGTGAGGGTCAATGACTAGCCTAGGTACAGTCCTAAATCATGCAAAACAACAACAAAATCAAAACTATAGAAAATTCTGTGTATTTTTCTCCATTATACTTGGAAAGGAATATGTCTTTTTATTTATGTATAGCTTTAGCACATACAAAGGAGGGGGACCCCCCCAAAAAAAATCCAAAATTATCTTTTGGAGGGCATGCTCCTTGTAGTACAGGCTTCCCCCACTAGGTAAGTGTTCTGGGAACCCATCAGCATCAGTGTACCAGCTAGCGTTGATGTGAGAGACTGTGTTTGGTTTCAGTGAATTTTTTTGTGCCAAACAGGTGACTGGTTCTTCCACCATGACAACTCATCTGCCCACATCAGTTTTTGACCCAAAACAGTATGACTCTCATGCCCCAGGCTCTCAATTCACCCAATCTTGCCGAGACCAACTTTTTTTGTTTCCCCAATGAAAAAAGTTATCAAAGGGAAACATTTTGCAGATGTAGAAGAGATTAATCAAAAAACAGCAGAAGCACTAAAAGGCATCAAAATCGACAAGTTCAAAAACTGTTACAAGCAATGGAAGATGCACTTTGATAAATGTGTTGCATCAAACGGAGAATACTTTGAAGGTGACATGTTTAAACATTTAAGAATTCACATACAATTTTTTACAAATAAGTTCTGTTTCGGGGGTTACCCCTGGTATTACATACCAGGCACAGTACTGTACAAAATGTAACATTAACCCAGATGGGTAAGCATTTGCACTCAAGAGGCTTACTATCTAGCTGGGAAGATAGGCATCAAGTATAATGCCCATCTCCCCCCCAAAAAACCAAAAAAACATTAATTCCAACTGTGAAAAATTCTGAAATGCAAGTTATATCAAGGTTTATAAATGAAGATTCCAGTGGATAAATGGACAAAAACAAGCATAAAACATGGAATTGCCCCAATGCAGCAAATAAAAATTAAGAAATGAGATAAAATATAATTTTCATCTATTAAATTATAGAACCCCCCCACCCCCGTCCCCTTAACTAGAATCTGGTTTTTTAGGACAAATTACAAATACTTGATTTTACTTTTACCCTAGAACATCTAAAGCAGAGAAGTTAGAGACCAGTCATGTTTCAGAGCCTGTGTGACTGTGTAACAGGCACTGGGCTAAGTACTTTCATTCCTGCTCTTGGTTTATTTGGCTTCATATAAAGAAAATAGTCCTTAAATTTGTATTGGCTTGACCTATGCAGTACCCTGAAGAAAAATTAAAAATACTACTCAATGAAATCTTCTCTTAGACTTTTCCACAAAAGCCAATGCATGAACTGACATCTGGGTGAAAATGAGATAGAATCTGAACTACTTGGAAAGTGTTTTCTTTGCCTCCTTTTGGATGATTGTCATGTAAGAACAAAACTTGAGAAGAGAATTTAACATTTTATAAGATTTGCCTCTTTCACACCGTCTTTGCTGCATTATTTCATCCAAAGTTTTGCTTTGATGACTGCACATTAAGGTGACTTGGGATAATTTTATAACAATGTCTTCAACCTTCCATCCCCGCGAACCCAGATAGACTCTGATTTCGTTGTTCTGGGATACGGTCTGGGCATCAGATTATTTTTTTTAAGCTTCACAAGTGATTATGATTGCAACCATGTGGCAGAGTTGCCTTTGCTCCATGACTCCGGAGAAAAGGGACAGAAAAATATTATTCATTAGTAAATGCAAAAAATACTGGATGGCTTATTTTCCCCTTTTGTTCCTATCCAAGACAGTAAAAGATAGGCAGTAATTAGCTTGTTTCTACATTTTCTGCTCACCCAGGCAATCTGGCCTCAGAAGATTCATGACAGACTTTTTCCCCCTTTTGAAGTATCATGCATCATTTTTCTATTCCCTTCTCAATGAGATAAATTCTACAATCCATGACACACTTTTCTCCATTCTTGTCAGATACTTTTGCCTGCAACATTTTCTTTTGTTCTTCTGTCTTCGTAGGCATTTCAGCATTAGCTCATCATCTTCTGGAAGGAAGTAAAAATGTTTTGAATTCTAATTTCCTTCTAGATATAGGATGCTGTCATTTAAAGATGCAAACCATTTCCCAGAAACTATGACAGTTTAGCCACAGGTTTTTTTTGCTTATTTGTAGATAAAGTATATTTGATGTGTCTAATATTTTAAGGCTTTCCCCCCCAATTTAGTATACTGATTCAAAAAATGCCATATTTTACTGACTTTAGAATATTATATGCTGCCTTGTTACTACCCAATACATTTTAAAGTCTTAGGGCCTCAACACCCTAAAAAATCATCTTTATCATCCTAGACCAGGAATATTTCCCCATTGAGAAAAGTTATTCAGTTAGCAATTATTTAATGAGTATTAAATGTGATAGGCCCTATTCCAGATGTGGGGGACATGTGGAAGGCAAGACAGAAAAAGCACTTGCTTTTTAAGAAATCTGCACTTTAGAGATTATCTCTTTAGATTAAGTTCCTAGAATTTGGATTACATAAAAAGAATTGATTATAAGCAAGTAGAAAAATAGTTTCTAGTAGATGATTAGATATATAATAAATTAAATAAAATATTTGTTATAGAATGCAGGTCCTAAGTATCAGGTTTTCATTGTATAATTCTCGCAACTTTTATGAATGTTTGATCATTTTTTTTTTTTTTTTTTGAGTTGGAGTCTCATTCTGTCGCCTAGACTGGAGTGCAGTGGCTGCTCCCAGCCACTGCAGCCTCGACCTGCTGGGCTCTGGCGATCCTTCCGCCTCAGCCTTCGAAGTAGCCAGAATTACAGGCACGCGCTACCATGACCGGCTGATTTTTTTATTGATTGTAGAGATGAGGTCTCGCCAAGTTGCCCAGGTGGGTCTCGAACCAGCAGGCTCAGGCAATCCACTCACTTCAGCCTCCCAAAGGCACAGAATTACAGGCTGAGCCACTGAGCCCGGCTTGACCATTTTTTTATAATAAAAAATTGAAAAGCAATGCTCAAGAAAAACATAGCTATATAAATAAACATTAATATTTTAACCAAATAAAGGCAAATATCAACCTAGAAAAAAATGTCTAATTAATATAGCAAACAATTTACTCTCAAAATACAGTGTGACTACAAATCACTGAAAAAACCCCCAGATCTTTGTTATAAAAAGGAGAAAAGAGAATACACAGAACAAATAAAGTAGACAATGAATAAATGACAAGGGAGCAAACATAATAATAAGAAAAACATGCAAATTAAAACTGAAATATTCTTTAGAGTTTATTCAACATTAAACTAAAATAATAATAATAATAATACCTTGGTGTTGGATAAAATGGATTTCTTCTAGGTTAGGAAGGAAAGTGATGGAGTTTAAATTACAATATTTCTGAAAAGCAATTGAGAGATAGATATGAGCTTTAAAAAACTTTCTTTCCTTTGACCTAGTAATCCCACTTCTAGAAATGGCTTCTAACAAAATAATTAAAGATGCAATCAAAAATTTATGTATGAGCACATTTAAAATTTTTTATAATAGCAAAGCAGAAGAAAACTTAATATCCAATAATAGAAGAACATTTGAACCAATAATATAGCTGTTACATTGAGAAATATTAAGTAGTTACTAGCCATTTGTTCAAAAGATATTTGACCAAATGTAGAAATGTATATGATATAACATTAGGAAAAGCATTATTTAAAATCATATCAATTTTAAACAAAGAAAAATGTATATTTCTAGGAAAAAATGAAAATATGTATTTAATAACAGCAACAGTGATTTTCTTTGGATGGTTTTTAATTTAACTTTATAGTTTTCTGTACTATGAATATTCTCTATGGTTATTTTTTTAAAAAGATCATTGTCAGCAAACATACACAATGAACTCAGAAAATATTACACAATATTTAGCCTATCTACTTATTAAATGATGACAGCAAATAAAAAACTTTATTTAGTTTTTTTAATGCTCAAGTAAAGGCACATAGGCATTTAAGAAAGTTATTTTTCCATATTTTGTACAATTGAAGAAGGGTTAGAGAGAGGTGAAAAGTCCTCTATTGCTGCTGTGATACAGTATAGATGCCACCATCTGTAATGCAGACTCAGTCTACACATGAGATCAAGCAATCATGTGATGAAGAGAAGTCTTCTTTTTGCCAGTGTAGAGAGGCACCATGACCTTCACAAGGACTCTTACAGCTCTTTCACAGTTTCCCCCATTTTCTTGAAATTTTGAAGTTGTGACTAAATAATGCACTGTGGCTCACACTGCACCCTCTACATATATTAGCTTGCAAGTTAGGCATCATGATCTCCCCCAACTTTTTTTTTTTTTAAAGAGGAAACTGAATCTCCTAGTGATTAGGTAACTTTCTCATGCTCACCAGTCTGTAATTTTCGGAGTTAAGACTGGCAGCTACAAATGTTATTATTTTTATACTATGTCAATTTATCTACAGGCTATTAACTCAATCAGGGGAAGTAGATTTAGAAAGCAAATGAATTATTTTTTGTTGTATATTTCTCAAACTATGAATGTTTTAAATCATGAAAGTGATTTATAATTAAAGAAAAATGTTGCAAAAATAATTGCATTACATTATTCTGTAAAATGTGCTTTTATCTATTTAAGAAAACATTGCTAATAGTTTATAAAGAAAGTTTCACCACTTGCATTGTGCTTAGAATGATCTCATGAGCCAGACTGAGGGAGAAAGGGCTTATTAAAAGGAGATTCCCTTCCACAATGATCATGCTTTAAAAAATAAAAAATCAGATTCCCAGACCACTGCTCTTGGAATTCTTCTTTAGAAGATCTGACAGAGCTCCAGAATGTATAATTTTTACAAGTGCCTCAAATGATTTTTATGTTTGGACTGCTTAGAGAAAATATGTTTCTAGGCCAATTTATTTCAAACTGCAGGGTATATGTGTGTCTCTTGGTAGCTTAAAGATAAAGATTCTGGTTTAGCAAGCCTATGGTATGACCCAAGAATGTGCATACTATAAATACTCTTGAGGTAACTCCAATATAGTTGGTACACAGATCACTCTTTATTTTAATTTGTAGAAAGCATTTGTTATAGATGGTATGAAGAGAAAAACAGAAGCATAAGATAAATTCTTTGTGCCCAAAAGTTGTAGGGAGAGAAAAAAATGAACAATACCATTTATAAAAATGAAAACAAAAAAGGATGGAAATGGAATTCCCAAAGGGGAGCATGAATAGCTGGAGAATAATTGCAATGAGGGCATGACCCTTAATCTGATTAATGAAGGATGTATTTAGCTAATGGAGGAGAAGGAAGACTTCCAGGTTGAGGAGAACAAGAAGAGAAACAGAAGTGGAAAAGAACTAAGCATTAGGTTGCAATGGAAAATCAAAAATATCTTTGGGGAAAAGTCTCATGACAATATGATCTCTGATCTTCTCATCTTGAAACCTGGAAGATTTAGGTGGTAGGAAGCCATTGACGGGATGGCACTCTCCTGTGATATATTACAGTGTACATATTGACCTTTCAGAGGTTTAAAGATCTTTTAAATTAGGTTAACATATGCTGGATAGACTGGTTGTTGAGCATTTATTCACCCCCAATTTTAGCAGACTGAGTTGACAGATTATAGCTTTGCTTTGACTTCCCAAATTGCTTCTTTCAACATCATGTGTTTAGGCATCAGTGAAAAAAATAAGGAAAAGCTACAGTTTGCAAATTTCTTGGAGTATGGATTAAAAGGAAGATTTCAAGGCCTCATGCCAGGCCTGAATATTTTTCAGGCACTAAATTTAAGATGTGTCAGATGTTATGTACCTTAAAGTTGAGCACAAAAGCTATGTGTTAAGTCCTAACTTCCTCCACCACCTATACTTGTATCCACACAGGCGTGCCAACAGAAATCCACAGGTAACCTTTTAAATCGGACCTTTTGGGCTACTAATGAGAAATGTCTCCACAGATCTTCTCATGTCATTATATCTCTCTGCTTCAGATTATTGTTGGATATTTGGATCTGAGAGAAATTCTCTAAGCCTATGTGTTTTTGTTTTTTTGCTTTTGATTTTTTCCCCTATTTTCCTTTCTCTTTCTGAACTCTTTTGCTAAGCACTTTTTTAAAGATCATAACTGAAAGAACATTTACCAGACTGAACCAGTGGTCATTTCATTCTCCAGTGATGGCTAGTGTTCTTGTTTCTGAAAGATAATAAGTTTTTATCCTGGCCTGTGCTGAGAGGTTAAAAACTGATTTTTTTTGTGTGATGTTCACAGTGTATAATAGACTTGCTCATATAAGCAGATACAGATAATTAGCCATGACTATATTAATTAATCTTTCAAAGAGGTAAGAACACTAGCATAAACAACTGTGGGTTTTAAAAAGATGCTGTTGATTTTAGTTGAATAGATAAAAAAGGATGTGTGAAGGAAAAAAATTGAGAACAAAAAGTATTGTATACACTAAGGAATAACTTCTTTTTTATTTTTAAATTGTTATAAAATAGAACTGGGGTCCTGCTATGTTGCCCACGCTGGTCTTGAATACTCCACCTCAAGTAATCCTCCCACCTCAGTCTCCCAAAGTGCTGGATTTATAAATGTTAGCAACCGCTCCCAGTCGAGAATCACTTCATATTTGTTAATCCAAATGCTGACCTGTGTTTATGTGAGACCTTAGACAACTAAAGACTCAGCTACAAGACTTATCTGGAGATAAATTATTATCTACTATCATATCAAGATCTCTTGCTGAATAATTAATGAAAACACAGTCGAATTTGTTAGAAATGTATCTAACATAAATATAATAAAGCAACTAAATAACGAAAGCATCATAAATATTACTTGGGCACTAAGGAAAGTGAATCCTCAAGTGAAAGAAGAGGAAGATTTGCTGGACCCGCTTTTTACCTTTATAATTTCAACCTGTCGACAGTTGCCATCAGAACTCGCATCTCTAATTCACATGTTCTGGGAGATTACAAGTATAAATCTCTGCCACTACAAGCAGGAGGCAGGACAAGAGGTCCGCATAACATTCCATTTAGGAAGATAGATGCTTTCAGATTGGAATTGGAATACCACAAGCAGTCTAAATCAACACACATTTATGCTCCTTTTGAGTCATAATCAGATAAGTGGTAGGTGACAACCACTGGAAGGAAAAAGAAAAGTTGTTAAGAAAATAATGCTTATGAATTTAAAATTCTCAGAAAAAGAGCATTAAACATTTATTAAAATATGCTGCTTACTGGTTTATCATAAAACATTACTTGTCCAGCAGTCAAGACAATATATATGAAAATGGTAGGACCTGAATTGCCTATAAAAGGTTTCATGACTAGTGGAGATGTCATTTGTTGTTCAAGCCTGCTCTGAACAACTTCAAATAACTAAGTCTCTTCCCAGTATAAGACATACTACATGTTCCTAATGAACTCCTAATGAACTCTGGGCCCCTCAGGGCCTGTGGGATTTTTAGGTACTACAAACACGACTGTTTGAAATACTTTTTTCTGAACCACTATTTTTGTGTATTTACCCAGCACAGATGTTATGGGTCATTGAGAACCAAATGGTTTGTGTAGGTGGCCATGTTTCCATGGTCAAAACAGCTCATGCAGAGATTTAGGTATCCATTTCGCTGATGTACTCACCCTAAGAATGATGATAGATAGAAATCGCACATCTTTAGGAACTGTAATATATAAGTAAGAAAGATGAATAAAATACATAGACAGTGGTCTCATTTTAAGTGAGGAAACAGGTAGAACTGCACTTTGAATTGTACAATTAGAGGTGAATGTTCCATCCAGAAAAAAAGTAACATTATTTCTCAAAGCCAGACCAGGCCATTATTGAGATAGCTCCAACACCCTTATTCAAGCCAGTGTGCCAGATATGGCCAAGCAGGCAACTCCCCTTGATCACACACATGTATGGAGTTTACAGGCATCAATAGTCAGAAAGAGCTAAGGTCCTCTAACTGGAAGCAATGGTAGAAATTGAGAATCTATTTATTTGTTTTTGTTTTTTTTTAAATTGGGAGTCGTACTCTACTTCCCAGGCTGGAGTGAATTGGCACGATCATGGCTCACCACAGCTCAGGCGATCTTCGCTCCTCAGCCTCCGGAAAAGCTGGGATTACAGGCATGAGCCTCTGGGCTTGGTTGAAACTGAGAAGATTTTAATGTGATTCCTGACTTAATGAGAGTTCCAATCACTTCTCAATCTTCCTGAGATGCATCAACTTGGAAGGATAAACCTTGAAAGGAAGAAAAGATGATGAAAAAAGACAGGGACCATTTTGTGGACAATTAAACTCTCCTGGCTAAATCTTATGATTGATTCAAAGCAAGAGTTAACAGAGAAGCGATGAATTTTCCATATGGCATCAAAATGTGCTTGAGGGCTTAATGGGTCTTCAAAGTAACACTGGACACAGATAAACAATGAACTTGCTGTGGTGACCCTATTTAAATTAATAGGGATGTCTTTGAAATCGGGTTTTCTTCAGGTACCCTTTGAATGTATTTGTTCTTTTTATTTTACAGCATCAATTAGTTGCTGCCCACAAACTACTTAGCAACCTTGCTCTTTACATCCAGATGAAATTAGCTCCTGGGAGAATGGAAACAACATTAATGTTTTTTAGGGTAAGCATGGCATGGTTTAGCTATTTCCTGAAACCTCAGCTTCCCATTTGGCCCCTTACCTCTTTCATACTTTTGTTTAGACCATAAGAGGAATATTAAGTTGTTTTAGCGTTTTTCCTAAACAATACTTGAGGAAATTCCCTATGTAGGAAAGAATACTGCTATAGACTCGGGGAAGATGTTGGAAGTTTTAAGTTTGGGGATCTTCTATGCTCCCCACCTCTTTCATGCTATTAATTCATGCCCCTTGTCTCTTCCAAAGTCCATCTTTTCTCAGAAAGCTTTAATTATACCCACTAATTTTTCATTCTTCTGGTGAGAATCCTTCAATTTATTCTTCATTCTTTAGTTGTGCACATTTTTTCTGTACTCAACTCATTGTTAACAATATACTCCTATATTTGTGAATGTCTTCAAAGTATTCACTATTTTACATGTAAGAAGTACCCTTTAAGTATTTCTTAATCTAGTCAATTTTAACGTGTCTGCCTGAGGGGAAGAGGGTTGGTACTCTTGGACCAGAACTGAGTTGAAGCTGCTTTGCTTGCTTGCAGAAGCCAGCAGAAAAGGTAAATCAAGACAGATCTATGCTAAGAGCTCATAGTTACATAGAGGAAACTATTCTTTCAGCAGTCAATCCAAGTTTCATATGGTTGGCTCCATCAATTCTTTTTTTTTAACTTAAGAGTTTATCTCACTGAAGTGTCTATGGCCCTCACATTATTCTTCTAACATGGGGTCTTTTCACCGAGCCTAGATTTCTAGAATGTGTCATGTTCTTTCTAGTAGAGCCTTCAAACATAATGTTTTTCCTGTTTGCAATGTTATTCCCAACTTCTCTTCATGGGATCCTTCATAATATTCAAATTCCCACTTACTGATTACCTCCTCCAGCCAGGTCTTCCTTCTCTATCAGAGCCAATTGCTGTCTCTCCCTTTTATTCTCTATCCCAGCATCCTTTTATTAACCTTATGGCACTCACACAAATGTGTTATTATACATTTTGAATTCATTTTTCATTTTTCTGTGTGTCCCTCCCCTGAATATTTCATTCCCTACTCCATACTGGAGCACAGTAGCTGGCTGATAAACATTGTTAGATAAACAAATGAACAAACACACACATTCTTGTGTATGTGTCACTTTTCACTAATGTTAGAAATTAAAACCAAGAATTATTTACTCTTTATACTTTTGTCAGTTATAGTGAAAGTAAGAATGAGGATGAGAAGTCATTTTTATTGAGTGTTTACTGTGTGTCAGTCGGTATGTGCTACATAGTTTAATTTATTAAATCTTCATCAACAACAAGAACAAATTAAAGAAGAATATAGAGGTAAATCTTTCAAACTTGAGCTTCCAGATCATTGCTTACTGTACCTCCTTCAAAGGCCCAGGAAGGGAGGTTTCTGAGTTGGTACCTATGGTCATTTTTCATGTATGCTTTTTTTGGTAAAGAGATGCACTTTCCATAATTATATACTCTTCAGGTTCTATGAAAACTGAATCTGTTTCTGGAAAGACACTTAGAATGATGCCTATTTTATAGATGGAAAAACTGAAACATAAATCAAGTTAAAAAGAGCTAGGAACAGATGGAGAAAGTTTATGAACCCTGACCATATAACTCTAGAGCTTATGATTTTAATCATTATATTGCATGGTAGGTAGTAAGTAAATGGACATTAGTAAAATATAAGACCTATGAAGACATGGTTAATATGTCTATGGATACGATTCTTCTTTTTAAAAAGAAAAGAACTTAGTTCTATGGCAGAATGAAATTTAAATACTTAGAATCAAGAATTGAAACCCCCTTATTATATTTGCCCAATATTAGCCTCTATTTCCTGGAGTCCCTTGCTCAAAACTTTGACTTGCATAGCTAGAATTTGCCTCTATTTCATTTAACAGAAAGTCAGCTCCCTGGTGATTTTCCTAAGCTACTGAAAAGGACATATATCATTGCTTACTACTTCCTTCTTTTTCAATCTATTCAAAGTCCTACAAATCTAGGTGATGATACCATAGACCAATGTTCTGTTATATGATGATGGTCTTTGTGAGTACACTGTTGGAGTCCATAGTAGGGAGCCACAAACAAACAAACAAAACCCAGAAAAACATACAAATAAAATCTCATAAGACAAAGTGCCCTCTAGAGTGTGTTCTACCTTTTCTCCAGCAGTGAAACGGGATCTCCCAGGCCCATCTACACTGGTTATTTTTATAATACAATAGTTGTAAAGGCATTACAGACTTAAAAGTATTATATGAATGCAAGAATCATTAAATCACCAACAAGTGGTTGGAAGCTCTTTAGAAATATCTGCATCTTTCTCAGGACAATAGATACTGGTTACAGTAAATGAGCTTAGCTGGTGAATCCAACAGATTTCAAAAGGTGTTAGTGACAGAGTTCAGTATAATCACTTTAAAGTAATAAAGACATGTAGTACATTTACCTCTGAAACATAATGCCTTCTAATTAAATATAGTAACCCAAGAAAACTCTCTTTAGAATGCTGATGCTAGCCACAAAGATAAACAAGAATCTGTGTTTGCTTATGGTCCGTCCTCACTCCTGTAAAAGGGACCCAGAGGCTCACTCATTAGTTTATCCATTCTTCTATCAAATCTATTTTAGAAACCAGTACAATGTGCAAGACTCTTTGCTATGTCTCCAGGACAGAGTGGTAGGCAAAATGAGCCATATTTCTTTCATTTATGAAAAGTGCAGTCTGAGAGGAAAACAGACATTACTCAAATAATCATACTAAGGAATTCATTATTTCAAATGAACTTAAGTGATTTGAAAGAAAGGAATGTGGCACTACAAGAATTGATAGCAAGCTGCAGGTTTGTGGCTCACACCTGTCATTTCAGCAACTCTGGAGACTGAAGTAGGGAAATTGCTTGAGGATGGGAATTTGAGATCAGCTGGACAACATAGCAAGACCCCATCTCTAAAAAAAAAACCCAAAATTAGCTGAGCATGGTGGAACTCACCTATAGTTACAACTGGAAGGCTGAGGCAAGAGGATAGCTTGAGCCCAGGAGTTAAAGGTTGCTGTGAGCTATTATGGTGCCACCGCACTCCAGCCTGAGTGACAGAGTGAGACTTCATTTCTAAGATCAAAAACAACAACAACAAATAATTGAGGGCAAACTACTTCACTGAAGCATCAAGAAAAGTTTCCCTAAGTAAATGCATGATCATCTGAAATGCTGATGAACGGGACTTGGCTATGGGAAGGAGGTGGGCAGAGAGCATTCCAAGCAGGGGAAATAGCATGGACAATGTGGGACGTTTCTGTCACAGAAAGAAGTCCACATGACTGCCATGATGAAGACCAGAGGGGTATGTGGGTTAAGATGAAAATGAAGAGGAAGGCAGAGACAAACTAAAAAGTACCTTATAGGCAACTCCAAGGATTTCAATCTTTATCATAAGAGTTAAGGGAAAGTCAGCGAAAAGTTAAGTGTGTGTTTGTAGGATGAGAGAGTAATCTTGTGATTTGTGACTAAATATCTCGTTGATTTCGTGTACAAAAAGAATTGGATAGAATCAAGTAGATAAAAGAACACCAAATAGAAGAATATTGTAAGCAAGAGATGACAGTAGCTTGGACTAAGGTATTGGCAGGCCACTGTCAGATTTCAGGGTTACCTGTGATTTTGTGCTAAATGGAGTGCACAGAATGCAGGAAAGGATCAGGGATGTCTCCTAAACCTCAAACACTTAAAGCCTGCTGAGATACCTACCTAACACTTCTCTACAAAGAGTGAACATTTATGGGTGGACGTGATATCCTCGCTACCTTGCTTTATTGATTAAATAAGGATTTGAGTGATCTCTCTGTGCCAATGTTTGTACCACTTAAATAACTGTGGTCCTGGCCCTCCAAAAGTTTACAGTTCCATTGGGCCATCATCTTCAAAGTAGTCACATCTATGTTTCAAGGAAGGCAGACAGAATTTTATTTTGTGTGCACAAGATAGCTATTTCTTCTGCGGGTGGAACACTTTATTTTCAGAGCAAACCCAATATCAGTTCTGCTTTTTACTGGCAAAACTAAATATGTTCAGATTTTGTGGAAAACTCAGCTACCATTATTGTCTTGAGAAAAGTGCCCAATTTTTGTGGTTTATTTCACAGAAAAGCATGGCTGGATATAAGAAATGATTATAGAGGTGTAATGTTCCTACTATCAAATTCCAGGCCCAAGCAGTATCAAGGCACCCACAAAGCAATAGGACTTTATCACTATACCCGATAAGGAAGAAAATTCCTATTTAGGTTTAAAAATGCAGGTGCACCTTGCCTGGTTTTGATTATTTCTAGAAACAAACATAACTGCATTTACTGGGGGTTTTCATGCTTTGCTATTTCTTGCCAGTGATTTTTACTGACAACTAAAGTTATACAGTGGGCATATTTACCGAACAATTTCTCATGGATCCATTCCTGATAGCCAACATGAAGTTGCCATGATAAGTACAAACTAACCATAGGCTACGAATAACAACAAACCAAATTGTCAAAGACTAGAGTGCTTTTAATCTTTCCTTCAGAATTACAAATGTCTTTAGTAAGAAAAAAAATTTTTTTATGTACAAACCTGGATATGCCTGGTGATTTTCGAAGACAGCTGTATGTATGTCACAAAAACACAGCTGGGATATGCTGAAACAAATGTCAAAAGACATCTTTTTATTGCTGTTTTAGCATAAACTCATGTTTTTTATTTGGCAAAATGAACCTTCCAATTGTAAATGGATGATGCTGTGATTCCAGATATTTGTTAGATTCAATCCAACAAGTACTCAATTATTTATAACGTTGTTCTGGCAAGGAGATTTAGGAAAAACTCTTACAAGGTATTAGTCCTCGCACTAGTGTAAACTCTCATTTTAAAGAATATTGTTCAAGAGCCATTTTTGCATAACAGTATTATAATATCTAATATAATGTATAGCAGTTGGTGCTTATTAACATTGCATCTCTCAGATATAGATGCAATGCAATCTGTTTAGATTGAATTCATTTTATAATAGATACTTCCAAAGTTATTGTGTGCATAGAAATTATCTTTTATTCTTGGAATTTGTATAATATTGAGTAATTGAATATTCCAAATAATACTAGACTTTTGCTAAATGCCGTTTTGATGATAGTCTTGTATTCCACTTGATCTGTTTTTAACTTGTTGGTGTTTTATTCTTAAATATATATATATATACACACACACACACACCAGGCACAGTTGTTCATGCTGTAATCCCAGCACTTTGGGCAGACAAGGTGAAAGGATTGCCTGAGCCCATGGGTTCAAGACTAGCCTGGACAACTTGATGAGACTCTATCTCTACAATAAATCAAAAATTAGCCAAGTGTGGTGATGCATACCTGTAATTTCAGCTACTTGGAAGGCTGAGGCAGAAGGATCAACTGAGCCCAGCAAGTCCAGGCTGTTGTGGCCGTGAGGGTGCCATTGCACTCCAGCCTGGGCGACAGAGTGAGATTTCAACTAAAAAAAAAAAGAAATATATATATATATATATTTATATATAATATATATTATTTATACAAAATATAGCCTATTAAACTTTTGAGGAATAAGTTAGCTAGACTTGATCTTTAAGTATCCACTCCTATTAATGGAATGTGTATTAATTTTCTTACATAGTATGACTTTATATAATCAAATACGTCAACACATATGTGGGGTGTCCAGTTAGCTGCAAAATTAGAACAAAGTTTGTGCCATCAAAAAAAATGACCTATTAATGAAAATGTTCCACTGTTTGTAATAGTAGATCATTAATAATAAAACACATTTTTTCAGCACACTGCAAGTTAATTAAAAAAAAAATAGCTTGCCAAATAGAAAACAAAATTTTAATTGAAATGAAAAACAAAGGTGCTTAATGTAAGATAGCAAATGCTCCATTGAATCTATTTTCTCTTTAGTTTAAAAAAATTCCACGAAGCCGGGCTCGGTGGCTCAGCTTGTAATCCCGCGCCTTGGGAGGCTGAGGTGAGTGGATTGCCTGAGCCCATGGGTTTGAGACCTGCCTGGGCAACTTGGCGAGACCTCGTCTCTACAATAAATTAAAAAATCAGCCGGACGTGGTAGCGCATGCCTGTAATTCCGGCTACTCGGAAGGCTGAGGCGGAAGGATCGCTGGAGCGCAGCAAGCGAGGCTGTGGTGGCTGGGAGCGGCCACTGCACTTCAGTCTGGGCAACAGAGTGAGACTCCAACTCAAAAAAAGGAAAAAATTCCACAAAAAGGTGGTGATTTTTCACTTTTTATGAGGTGAGGATTGGTTTTTTTAAAATATTGCACAATACTGCCTTCTCTGGGATGCCTTCTACCTGTGTTCAAATTTTTAAAAATGTTAATAAATTATTAGCATTGGCTATAATGAGAAAATTACACAATTATCCTTGTCTTGGAGCAATTTACAAGCCTATGAAGTAGATTGTCTTGTCAACAGAATAAAAATGGTCGTTTAATGTTTTGTCATCAAAGTTAGGAGATAGAAAATACTTTCTACTTCTCAATGCACTTCTTAAACCAAGTGAAACCAAATAAAATAGTAATACTGATTTGCCATTGCATAGAATTATAAGAGAAATAAGTTTGTAGGTGGAAATAAGTTTATTGCTAAAAATATTCCAATACATTTTTGTAATTTTAATTATAACTTTATATTTTAAGGATTTTTTTTGGTTTCCCCCATATGACTCAAAATTAATTAGCTGAGGTGTGTTGTTTTATTTTTCTGGTTGGTTTTAACTTAGTGGATCCTGCCCCTTCATAGTTCTTAGAATGTTGTTGCTATTAGGCATTTCTGCAATTTAAAAAATTGAATTTCTTATTTTCTTGTGTGTTTGATACGTGTGTGTACATGTGGGGTATATAGCTTAAACAATTTAATTATTTGGCTTAGTTTTCTTCAATTGAAACAAATGTTTCATTTTTGAAGACTCCATATAGTTTTCCTTACATTTTCTTAATAATGGAAAAGGGAAGAAAGAAAATTTCTCAAGCCTAACTCATGAACTGAACAGATCTTAAATGTGGGCAAATCTTACCCTAACTTTAATCTGACTCTTCTATTTTCTCATGTACCTATAGCCTAACTGGAGCTACCTGGATGCAACTGCCTTGATCATTTTATTAGACAAGCATCTCTTGACTTCCATCTTTCCCAATATTCAGCCTAATTTTCTTCCTTTACTTAACAATCACTTCTCTTTCACCACATCCTGTCGTATAATTATATGCAAGATGCCAAATTAGGCATTTTTGAAATTGCAGTAGGTATTTTCTGGATTCATCTATTCATTTCATGAAGTTTTGAAAGATATCTGTTACATCCTTAATTCTCTAGCATCAGAAAGGTGTGATACCTTTCTTCTACCATCAAAAGAGTCATGGTCAACACTTATAACAAAAAACAGGTTAACAAGAGAAAACATTCATTTAATCAGAGTTTTACACAATACTTGAACCTTCAGAAATAAATATCCCAAACCCAGAAAAAACTGTCTGTTTTTTTGCTTAGGCTTAATGAAGAATGGACAACTGTGTTAGAAATGCCATTAGACAAAAGGTATGATCTAATGGTAACAGGCTGGGGCAGGGGGAATCCTACGGTTGAGGCAGGACCCCTCTGGAATGAGGGTCTCCAAGGGGAAGGGCAAAGGGGGAGAGTTACCTTTCTAGGTTTTATGGTTTACCTTAGAAAACAAGAGTTCTAGTTTCTATTACCTACCTTGGGGAAGAGGAATTCTAATTTCTATAATCCACTTCCAGGGAGAAGGAGGGGCAGGAGACAGAAAAACAAGAGAAAATCAGAAAGGACTTGCTTCTGTGGTTCCTCCCGTATCAGTTAGATCAAAGTACCAAATATGGCGAAGCGTCATACTTTGGGGTATTGTGTTCTGAGCCCCAACATTTCTTTAATATGCTTTCTTGTACATTTTGCAAACAAACAAGCAAGACCCTGACAGACTAAGATGAAAGAATCGACGTAAAAGACGGGTAAGAAGAAAAGATAAAAACCATGAAAGAGATTATGCAAACAGAAAAATAAAGTTAAATCTCAGTGCTATCACACATTACTAAATGAAGAACTATTTTTAATCCAGAAAGAATATGTCTACGTATTGAAAACCTATTTTATGTTTATTTCAAGGCCTTAATATAAATTAAAAACCAGTGCTAGAAAGTGTACAGTATCTACTTTGTTTTAAAAATGTGTATTACTAATAAGAATCTACCATGTAGTAAGAAAGAAATCTCTGGGGGGGGATGTTCAGAAAATAAATAAAAAGGAAACTATTTTTCCCCTATCCCTTTTAGAGTGCCTCTTTGATTCTCTCATTTAATGTAAACTACTCCCACATCTCTGGAAATAGCATCTTTCCAGACACAAGGGATACATATGCCCACATCTGGCATCTAGACCCTCAAGTGACATGGCCCAAGCCCCAGGACAGCAGCTCTCTTCTCAGACCGTACTCCTAAGCCAGCCAACATCTGTATGATATATAACTTTACTCCTCTAAAAAATTTTTATTTTATATAGACATGTGGAGTACAAGTAAGGATTAACTATACAAGTAGGCTGCATGCAGGTGAAGTACCGTGTTATTACATGCCCCCCTCCCTAATATATGACTTTACCCTTAGACATCCTTCTACTTCTCAAATGCCTTAGCAGTGATCTTTAACTGAAATATGTCTTTATATTTTGCCACCAACTAATGCATATTATTAGCAAAATCTGAACTCAGAACTCAGTATCTTCTAAATTGGTCTGCCAGAAAGCAACTATACTTTGTAGAAAATATTCCCCTTTGTCTATTGAAAACCAAACATTCTGAAACATTTTCTTCCACCAATAGTGTATTTAAGAAAAGGATGAAATATTTGCAGATACCAAGGAAAATTCAGTGCTAGGCAACATCCTAGAACAGCAAGTTCACTTCTTCTTGCGACTCGTTTTAAATTATCAAAACTTTCCAATATTAATAAAATTCTACTATCATCATTTCATCTTGTCCCTTACAATCAGTTCCACATATCCTTTTCTAGGAAACAAGTATATTCATACTAACCTTATGAACAAGTTCGTTTTGCAAAACAGGCCACTTGTACCTATTCCCCAAAGCAGTTGAATTCTGCATTCACCAGATAAATGAGTATATGTGCACTTTGGATTTGAAAAGATGAGGGCTAAGTTACTGATGTGGGCAAGTCACACAGTCAGCTCATAAAGTCTTAATTAAATAAGCATCGTGCTTTCTTAATTCTAGTATACTAGAATCTACAGCATCCCCTAGGAAGTTTTAAAATACGCAACAGAGTCTTATCACCTCATTTAACAACCATTGACTTAGACCAGTGATTTGGATGGAGAGTGTTTGGATTAAATTACTTTGAAACAAGGAAACAAATAGAAGCCAACTTAGTAATCATATTGCCTTAGTTGGGATGCTTTTTTAAAATTTAGATAAAAGGGCAGGAACAGCCTATGATTGACTTTATTTGGTAGGTTTTCAGACACCAGTACTTTGTCTATGGCCATACCACCTTGAACATGCTCGATCTCATCAGGTAACAGGGCTTTAATATAGTAAACAAAAATTTTGTTGCTGGAATCATCTCTGTCCCCAGGAACAATGGGTTCACATTCAAGCCACCAGGAACAACCTTCTAAAAGAATACTCCCTGGAGTGAAAACATTACCATGGTTTTTTCATAAAATCCTATCTAGTAGTAGTAGAACAAGAAAGGTACTTGTTAATACAATAAGCAGTTGTGTATGAATTAAACTGAATTATTTACTAGTGTACTGGAAAATGCTTTGCTGTGAGATAAAACAGACTAATTTCAAGTTCCAGCCCATCTTCCTTCTGGTTATATACTGAGAACATTACGGATATCTATAGCCCTTAAGATTTTTTTTTTTCTCTGTAATATTGAGTTAATCAGACCTTAAAAATATTGTTATGTGGATTAATATAATGGCAAAAAGTCTCAGCAATATAAGGCACTCAATAAATCATAGCTTTTAAGGTTAACAGTAAGGGGAAGTTATTTTAAATTCTAGCATAGTTTGCTAGTCATGAAAAAAATAAAACACATTCAGCTGTGTATGCAGAGATTTGGAGAGATAAAGTAGAAAGTATGCTAATCATTTACACAGTTAAGAACTTGGGGATCATGTGCCATTGGAGGCAAATTGGAGGTTAGTATTGCAAACAACCATCTTGATAAATAGGACGTGGGGCTGAAATCAATAAAATGAGATTCAATATAAACAAATGTAAACTGCACGAACAATCGTTCCACGGGGATGGAGATATAAGCTATAATGAATGATAAAGTGAGTATAAGTCAACAATATGATCCTGTCGTATAAAATCCCAGACACTGCTTTGGGGTATATTAATAAGGAGAACATGGATGAAATGAGAGGTAATTATTTTGCTCTACCAGCACTCTTTAGGCCTCAAATGGATAACTGAGTTTAGTATTTGTTACTCAGTTGAAAAAGCATCATAGATAAGTTTAAATCAGTTCAGAAGAGAGCAACAAAAATGATAAAAAGCCTTGGAAAATGAGATCTATAAGGAAACATTAAAGGAACTCGGCATGTTCAGATGGAAGAAAAGATAACAGAGAAACAGGATAACTATTTGCACATAGGAAAGAGAGTCTATAAATGAGAGAAGGGATCAGTGATTCCCACCAGCCACTCAGAAATAAGTAAGCCGAGCCTGAACTATAGTAGATACAACTTAGCTTAAATATTAAAGACAACTTTGTGAACAAAGAACAATTTAACATGGAAATAAGTTACTTTTAGTGATTATGAAACCTAGTTAATAAATAATTTTGAAGTGTCAAACATGGAATTATTCTTTAGTAGTTTTAAGGTAGTAGATGGAGATGACTCAGCTTATATACAAACCTATTCATGCTAATCACAGCTCTACAAAATGCCTATAGCTTATGCCTCCCTGACATAATTATAGGTATAATCATAATCAATCTGCTTTTTTTAAAAAAGGATTTCTTTATTATTTAAATATGCTATCTTTGTTGGATGTTTTGTCATAATTTAGGTGGTAGAAATGTGTCTTTTTTGTTCACTATTATTCTAGTCTTTGATTCCTCTTCATATTTTTATTAGATTCAGATTTTTTACTTCTTTTGGCCATCTTAAGTGATATAAAACTGTAAAGGTACTATGAGATGTGAATAATTTTTCTGAGTCAAAACTTTGTAACAAGGCTTGCTGTATTTTATAATTTCTGGTATGGTAGGTTCAATAAACTAAGGTAAGTAAGTATTCATTAGGGGCAGGCAATGGACTTCCAAAGGTAAGACAATCAGTTCTTTTATATTAATCTTAATTATGCTTAGGATTGCCATAGAACTAAAGAAGCACAACCAGGTACTATGTGAACTTAGTATTTTAGCAAACTGAAATTCAGTTGCCTTTTTTTCAAAAAAAAACAAAAAGGAGGATAATATCTGCACTAATAAAAATAAATTAGATTACTTATTTAAAGTTCCTGGCATAGAGGGAAAAGTTAACAAAGGAAGAATTTAATAAACAAATCTTCTCCCCTCTGTTTACCTTCCTTTTAAAACATCTTAAATGTCACTTCTCTGCACAAACTCAGTAATAGTCTCATTGGAACTGCTTTCAAGGCCTCTGATTGTATTCTTTCAGTCTCCATCTTAGTTTGATTGCTTCTTGGTTGAAAAGGAGTTGTACTGCCAGTATATTGGGCCATATTTGAAACAGTAAAAACCTAGAACTATTCTAGAGAGCAGGCTATTAAAGGATGGCCAATAGGAAAATGGGTAGTTATGCATATAGAAGGCACATTGGATATTTAGACAAAAGATTTGGGGAGTATTTCTATATCTTTATTTTTTTCTGTCACAGTATTTGTACACATTCAGGTACATGATATTAACTTTATTATTCCACCTACCTTTTTCAGTTAACATCACAGGCAGGAACAGTGAGTAGTAGAAATTTCAGTTTTAATACCAACACCTCTGATTGCTAAAATTGGTATTTAGACTTTGTCTATCTTGTATTCAAATCTCATTTTCTAGCAGATATTGGCTGACTGCCTCAGTAGCTCTGTTTCCTATGTTTGGAAGGAGCATTTCCTGCTGTCACTATGACCCCTACGAATGATATCCCGAACTAGAAAACATACCATATAATGAGGTCATATCTACTCACCTCAAAGCGTAGATTCAAACTCCTAGAAGTCAAAGAAGTTCTTTTTGTGGGTCATGTCTTCAAAACAGGAGAATTACTTTAGGGGAGATAGAAGAAAGGGAAAGGGAATTCGAGAAGGGAAAAAAATTAAAAACCAGATGGAAAATGGATTACTTTCTATCTGGACTACTGGCAGTAACCTATTTGCTGGTCACCCGGCTTCCATTTCACGCAATTATATTCAGTCCTAGGCAAAACGTCCAGAGCTATTAATTCATCCTTTGGTAGCCCGAAATGGCTTCACATTTCTTTCTAAAAAAAAATTCCAAATTCCTGACCATAGCCAAACATCCCTTTATCATTTGTGTACTATGTATTTAAATTTATTTAAAACTACTGCCCCTTTTACTGTGGAAGGTCAACACACATTGCCTAATGTCAGTTCCACAAACACACTAAACTCTTCCCATCTTCGAACTTTCCACATGCTTTTTATTTTTTGTCTGGAATACTTTCTCCTGGCTTTATATGCTGTCTCCTTCTTATCATTTGAGATTCAGATTAAAATTTAGTTTCTGAAAGTGTTTCTTTTTTCCTTTCTATTTAGGTGTGTTCTTTCTAGTGATCTCCAATGTGAAAATTTTCACCTTCATAGTACTCCTTTTAATTAAGTTAAATATTTATTGATTTATTTACTTTTTTATGCTCTACCTTTTGCACTAGATTGTAAACTTTGTAAGAAGAAGGTTTATGTCTTTCAGTTGCAATACTATATGCTAAGTGCCTTACATAACACCTGGATATGAGTAGGAACATATGATATATATGTCTAGATAACTGAATGAATCTCTGAAATTCTTAGTCTCACACCTGAGCCTTTGGTCTCTATTCTATGTGGTCTTTATCCTATGTGGTATTCCTGAACTATTATTAATTGGCTATTAAGCCTTGTTTTACTTTTTTTTTTTTTTGACATCGGGCTTTGTTATCTCTGATTCCATCAGTCTTTCTCTAATAGAGTTGGTTCAAACCAAGAGTAAGAAACAAACTATGTCTCATCTTGCTTGAAAAATCCTTCATTCACTAATTAAGTGCCTATTTCTTTGCTGTAGGGCTTTCAACTTACTTGTGAAGTGGAAGTGACTCACATGACCTAGATTCAATAAATAATTCAAATCCCCCAATTAAAAAAATATTGAATTTCAGTCACCAGTTGTATCAATTTTCTAGGTTTTTTCTGATAGTTTGTCATTTACAAATGCATAGTAAACATAAGACATGCAATTTGTTCAGCGGTAGGAAAGAATTCTCTCTAAAACCCTCAAATTCTGCTGAAAGTTATGAAACAATTTCATTTTAATGTTAATAACCTCATCTTTTTTTTTTAAATCAGACTCTCACTTTGTCACCCAGGCTGGAGTGCAGTGGCACACACACGGCCTTGACCTGCAGGGCTCAGGTGATCCTTCAGTCCTAGCCTTCAAGGAGCTGGAACTACAGGCATGTGCCCTCACACCTGGCTAATTTTTGTGATTTATTGTAGATATGAGATCTCGCCACGTTCCTCAGGTTAGTCTCAAACTCCTGAACTCAGGCAATCCTCTCGCCTCTGCCTCCCAGTGCTGGGATTACAGGCATGAGCCACTACACCCGGCCAACTTCATCTTCTTTTTTTTCATTCTCTAGTTCATGCATAAACACTTCTTATTTGTGTATTTTCAATCTAAATAGAAAACTGCAGCATAAACAAGGAAAAAACAAGACCACCAAGGTGCTCAGATAATCCTGGCATAAAAGGTAGTATGGTATGGGTAGCAGTAAGTATAAGCATATTTGCTCATTGTATAAAGCACCTAAGAACTAAAATATGGTAAACAATGAATATTCGTTAAATCAATAAAGTGGCATAGAAATGTGAGTAGCAGAAATTTAACTAGCCCTTTAGTAAATATTTGGATGATAGATCTTTTATGATATTTTAGAGTATAAAATTTAATATTAGTTCTTTAGAACATAATTATGGATTCTACTGGGATTTTTATATTAGGATGTTACCTTCTTATAAAGGATAAAAAGTATTTTTATTGATCTCCTGTGATGTTCTATTCCTTATTTAATATGAAAGAATAACTATATTTTTGTGATCAGAGTATACCATTACTTATACAAAAAAAGCATGATTCCATTTGTAATTTACTTCTAACATCAAAACCAGGAATAATAAATTGGTGCTTTGTTTGAACATGATAAGAGCTTATGGGAATCTTAAACTCTAGCCATTCTATATAGATAATTGTGCATTTTCATTTGATGAAAGATACAACATGTAATTCAGGACATTGTACAGTGCTGATTTTTACCCCAAACAATACTAGTGTTAGGAATATTAACTTATATTTGCATGTACTATATATTTTTTACATATTCCACATATACACAAAAAAAGGCTTAAATATTCTCTGATGTTGAGGAATGAAGATAATAGTGAAAAAGAGTTGCTAAGAAATTCTCTCAAATCACATAGCAACATACTGAAAGTGGTTAAATTGGATTTTTTTTCCCCATATTTTAACTATTATCTCTCATCTGGCATGAAAACAGTTCAATGCCTTGTATTTTTATAAAATTATATAATTGTGTATAAACCATGCTGTTATAAGAATGATAGTATTAGTCACTGGGCTAAAGGGCATAATATTTGATATTTTATTCTCTTTTTCCATATCATAGTTTTCAGCAGAACTGGGATTGTAATTTCCAGAATGAGAGGCTAAAATGAGCAGATTGTGCTCTCAAAGAAGAGAACATAAATGCATTTATAGTCATACGGTAAACCTACTTTATTCAAATGTAAAACAAAATAAAATAGAAAACAAAACCAATTTATTAAAAAGGGTTGAGGCTTTATAAACCCACTAATAGGACATAGAAAGTCATCATTTGTTTAAAACTGCTAGAAGTAGGCTTATTCCATGTATTCTGATTATATTCATTGGATTCATGGGAGGAAATGTCAGCTAAAATAGTATTTGCATGAGAAATAGCCAGAAATGAAAAGATTGTCATAGCCAGTCACCACTGTCAATAATCATTACTCATATTTATCATTCTTGTGACACTCCATATTAGCAAAGTGTTTTACAAACAGCAACTACTCCTTTTGCCTCTAAGGGACCTTAAAAGTCCTCAGTTCCCTCCTCAATGCATGAGGCATTGGAGGTCACAGCACTGGGCGGGTGTCAATTACGGAGATAGAACAGTGAAGTCCCAATCAGAATGCCAGGACTTTACACCCATTGCCAAAAAATACATTAGATATTAGGAAGGAAATGAAAAGGCTTAGTAAACATCTTTAAGACAATGATCTCTGTTAGTGCTGATGAAGTCAATGAAGAAGAATGAGAAGAGGAGGAACAGGAAAAATAAAAAGATTAATTTTAGAAAACAAAAGCATGGAAGCTATACAGTTACAGAATAAAATTTAAAATAAAATAAAAGTTGCTGTTCAACTGAGATCAAATATCAAAGGTAGGCGTGTGTGTGTGTGTGTGTGTGTGTGTGTGTGTGTGTGTGTGTGTGTGTAATGAAAAAATAGAATTAAGTGACAACATTCTCCTCCCAAAAAAAGCCTGGAAAAAAATCTCAATATAATATGTCAGATGCTTTTAAAAGATAGCCTTCTGGCCAGGCTCAGTGGCTCAGCCTGTAATCCCAGCACTTTGGGAGGCCGAGGTGAGTGGATTGCCTGAACCCACGGGTTCAAGACCTGCCTGGGCAACTTGGCAAGACCTCATCTCTACAATAAATCAAAAATTAGCTGGGCGTGGTAGTGCACGCCTGTAGTTCCAGGTACTTGGAAGGCTGAGGCAGAAGGATTGCCAGAGCCCAGCAGGTCGAGGCTGCAGTGGCCAGGAGCGGCCACTGTACTCCAGTCTGGGTGACTGAGTGAGACTCCAACTCAAAAAAAAAAGACATCCTTCCAAGAATAGCTGAAAAGTTACCACTTATTTGTGTCTAAGTTTTCAGCCATTCATTACAAAGCTCAGAAGAATCTTTAAAAAATAATCTGGGACCTACATCTTTCTCTTGTCTCGGGTCATCAGCAAGCATTGTCTTGTTAAGTCATTACTAAGATCTGTTACAATAAAATGTTTTTAAATTTAACAGGCATGTTTGAATTTTTGTTTCCTCAATAGGACATGTTTTAAGAATCTTCCTACTCTCACATGAATAATAAGGATTTAAAGTCATGTGAAATTAGCTGTTTTTATTATGAATGGATGAAGCAAGATAATTCTGATGAAGTGAAGTGAACTGGATGAGCAATAAGGATACTTGGGTTCCAGTTCTCCTTGGAATGCTTCTTAGTTTTATGTCCATCAGCAAGATAACACTTGTGAGCCTCAATTAGCCCATTTTTAGAATAGATGGCCTCTAAGATTCTATCTGCTCTGATATGACTTTCCTCTTCTAAACTCATCTGTCTAGTCGTTAAAACTAATTTTGTTTTTAGGTATAAAAAAATATGCATGTTTGTCTCCCCAGATTAAATCCTATACTTTTAACATAATGAGTAAATGTTATAAACAAACATATATTTAAACTTATAAAATTCCAAACACTTAACATGTCACTCCAGTTTTTCCTAAAGTGGTATGCGAAATCATTTGAAGTGGTACATGACACCGCATGCTAACACATAGCACTGATTCATATTGGGAGAAAGTTATTCTCTTTTCACATTTCTTCAACCATTTATTACCAAGAGGAGTCTCACTTTGGGGATAGTAAAACTTTAACAACTTTATAAACACTTGGTAAATTCCTTTTTAAAGAAAAAAAAAAAAAAGCCCCAAATGCAGTGTAGGCCTAAGGCTCAGAGCTTGCAAAAGAGTCTAGGCAGATAATAACATTAAAACTATTATGATAATGTTAAAGCTATTATTTTGTTTTTGCAGCTTTTTTATGCTTGCTTATTTATAACAAATGATGCTTATCTTCCATGAATAGCAATAATATAATTTTCCAATTACAATAAATATGAGTTTAAAAGTATGTATTTAAAATTAAATATTATTAAATAATAATAGAGGCTGGGCATGGCATCTGTTCTAGGCCTCTCTCAGCATTTTGGGAGGTTGAGGTGAGAAGATTGCTTGAGTGCAGAAGTTTAAGACCAGCCTAGACAATAGAGCATGACCTTGTCTCTACAAAAAAAAATTAGTGAAGATGGTGTGTGAATATGGTAAAAATTATGGAAAAAGATTATTAAATTTGAGAAAAACTAGGCTACTACAAATATCCTTCAAAACAGCCTGTTGTGTCATCCTCTGACAAACACACTGACTATTTTGAAATCCTGCTCTATTAGTTTAATGAGCACATTCTTTCAGAATCTAAATTGTTTAAATTCACTTTGACTGTGCAGTCCTTGATTCACTGTTAGTAAGCTAAGTTTCTCAGAGCCCATGGAACTTTTAATTTTGGTATGATGACAACAATTTACATTCTGAAATCTATAACTATATTTCAAACTGTGACAGCTTTATACCACACAATTTTGGCACAACTGACTCTTCCTTATCATTTCAAAAACCTTCACAACCTAGAAAGTTGATGTTTGTAAATTAATTTATAATCAGTGGGTTCTGCCAGACATGGAGGAATTAAGCAAATTAATAGACTAATAGTAAACAAACTTACAAGGGCTTAAGGATTTTTTTACTTATAATAATCACTTATTTTTAGTAAGGAATTAATTTTAAATATATACTGTGTTGAGTCAACCTTTTTAAAAATTTTAAACTTTTATTCAAAATTGATGTGGCCAACATTAAATAAGACTGTATTGTTTATTCAATGTAAATATTTCAAAACATTTTGTTGTGTACCATAAACATATACAATTTTTATTTATCAATTAAAAATAAAGTTTAAAATCTAAAGACTAATAGATGCTAGGAGTATAGAAGTGACCAAAATATAGACTTTGCCTTCATTAAGTGTTTACAGTGTAATTATGGAAATAGATGAATAAGCAATAAAAATAACATGTTATGTTCTTAGGAGCACCAACAGGGATTCCAAATTTATCTATTAAATACAAAACTCTGAAATACTTTTGATATAGTTTTCATGCTAAGTCAGACTATGAAGCTTGTAAAAACATAATGAAATGGATATACCCAGGCAGGCTATAACTTTCTCAAATAAGTCTGGTGTAAACTGAATGGACATTCAGTAACATTTATCCTCTACACTGTGGATTGGGAGAGGTGGTTGTAAGATTATAGAACATGACCTTACTAATTTATCTTCTTTCAACCACTTTAGAGCTTATAACATGTTTCTACACGTGTTATCTTATTTTGTCTCTCTAATGTCCCATGGAAAAAGATATCACTCCGTTTCTCCTTTTACAATTGAGATAACAAAGTCTAATGAAGTTAAGTCCCTTGTCTGCTATGACACACGTAGAAACTGACAACGGCTAGACTTTAATCAAGATTTTTCCACTAAATTGATGTGGATACTGTTAGTGTGAAATGTCAGAACTAAGAGATTCCTTTATTTTATAAATGAAGAAACTCATATCTGGAAAGGATAAATGATACAACCAAATTCAAACTTCTATATTCTAGAAAATGCAGCTATATTTAGAATTTTTTTTAATTGGGAGTTTTCTGGACTGTTAACTCAATAACTAGATAGAAACAATTCCTTGTAAAGACCATTAGATGGGGCATCAAAAGACCTGGCTTCTAGTTCTGCCACACTGTAAATTTTTTTTGGCACTCTGGACACAGTTACTGCTTTTCTTCTTAAAGGACATGGAAGAGGCAAGGGGTACCAGGTGGTGTTTGCTATCTTTTCCTGTAAGAAAGGATTGAAGAGCTACACTCCAGGGAGGTCACAAATACAAGAATACGTGGTTACGGATGGTTCCATGATATCTGTTATCTAAAAAGGGGCCCAAATCCAGAAATAAAAAGAATTATTTTCAGAAATTTCAGGAACATTTGTATATCCCTGTAATTGTAATTTGATTATCCAGGTCTCTTTCTAAGTAGATAAAAGTGAAAAATTTGTATTTTACAGGCGGTAAGAAAATGGAGCTTTCTGTAATTCTTAGAAAATTTGTAACTTTGTCCTTTTCTTAACTTTCCCCAACTCAACTGCCTTCATTTTCCTGGTAATGTGCTACTATAGCAAAGTACTACAGACAGTGGCTAAAACAACAGAAACGTATGCTCTCATAGTTTTAGGGACTAGATGTCCACGATCAAGGCATTGGCAGGGTTGGTTCCTTTTGAATGCTGTGGGAGAGGATCTGTTCTAGACCTCTCTCATCTTCCTTCCTGTGGTTTGCTAACGATCTCTGGTGCTCCTTGGTTTGTGGGGCAGCACTCTGATCTCCGCCTTCATCCTCACATGACATGCTTTTCTGTGTGTGTTTCTCCATACCTCCCCTTTTTATAAGGGTACCCATCACACTGGATTCGAGCCCATTCTAATGACCTCAACTTAACTAACTATGTTTGCAATGATCCTATTTCCAAATAAGGTCACATTCTGTGGTGCTAGGGGTAAGGAGTTCAACTTATAAATTTTTGAGGGGGTACAAATACAAATCAACCCATAACATACTCACTTAGCTAAGCATATTGCTGTACAGTCAGGCTTCCAATGAGAAGGATGCATGAGTGTGTACGCATGAGTGGAGATTGAGAAAGAGAGTGAGGGGGAGGGAGAGAGAGATTGATTGCAAGGAATTGTAAGGTGATTGTGAGAGTTGGCTAGGCAAGTCCAAAATTCATAGGGCAGGCCATCAGAAAGAACAGTTTGGAAAGTCTTGGGCAGGCACTGATGCTGCTGTCTGGAGGGGGAATTTCTTCTTCTTGGGGTATCCTCAGTTCTGCTCTTAAGGCCTTTCAACTGATGAGAACAAGCCCACCTTGATTACTCAGGATAACCTCTTTTACATAAAGTCAACTAACTGTAACCATTGTTCATGTCTATTAAGTACTTTCACAGCAACAGCTAGATTAGTGTTTGATTGGATAATGGGGCACTACAGCCTAGCCAAGTTGACACACAAAACTGACCATCACAGTAAATCGCAGATAAGGGGGCCAGGGGCTACAACTATATTATACCTTGGACCCAAATGAGCTAGGGGAAATAATCTTGGGTATGTTATTGAGTATTGATGGACTGATAGGCTCCTGTCTGAGGGATTAGGTGAACACAAGGTTTTCCTGCTACTTTGTCACAGCCCAGCACCGTTGCTGTATTTCTCCTTTCTCACACCACCTTAACACAACCTCCTCTCTTCCAGTGTGTATCATGCAGCTCTAGCTTCATTCTTCCAATTCAATCTTGTGTTCTCTAAAGAAAAAATGCCCAAAGCAATTTTCACCCCATCACACACTGGTAATCATTTTATTTTTCTGATTATGTTTCCCTCTCTCTTTCAGCCCTTTGGTAAATTACGCAGAGACCCTTTATTCTCATTCTCTCTTTTTCTGTCTCTCTGTGTGTCTGTGCTAAGTGCCAGCTGTCATTGCTTGGCAGATAATTACCATTTTACAAACAGTATTTAGGGAAATGACATCAGTTTCTGAATGTAGGGCTGTCATGGCTTATTCACGGGGCTTTCCTCTGTTAACCACCTTCTCTGTACAGGCAGGCTGGAATCAGTGGGGATTAAGGGGAGGGGAAAAGGGAAGACCCCTTCGCTCCAAGCTTTTGATGAACAATTGCATCCCATTTGTCACTGTTAGTCTGACAACCCTCGTTTCACTCCTCCCAAACTCCCTTTGCCATATTCTGTTTTTTGTGGATAAATAAATGAACGCTTGTGTGAGTTCAGCAGACTCACTCCCCCACTTGTGGTTTTTATGGCTTGCTGAAGCTGATTGGTAGAAAGGCAAGAGATGCTGGTTTCTGTCCTGGATGATAGTGTCAGTAGAGTGATGTGGGGCTCTTTCTCTTTTGATGTTCTTGATTGTTCTGTTGAGTGAAAATAATCCTCAAATATTATGAGGTACAAAGTGTATTTGTTTAAATTTCTTAAATCAGTTCTGAAATCTGCCTCTCTACCATGTTGGTAAAGATCCTGTTAAGTGCATGAGATCGAGGAGATAGAGACAGGCTAAGAAAATAAGAAACCCACTTATCAAATTCAGCTTGAGGGTCAATTGGTGTCATGAATTGTATTCTCATTGTAAAATAACAAAAACAAAAAACAAACAAATTTTCTGTGTATCAGGCACTGTACAAAGAACAGATGCTTCTTGGCTTATGATGGAGTTACATTCTGATATTAGTTTAGAATACTGTAAGTTGAAAGTGCATTTAAGTTTGGGTACAGTGGGTCAAGTCTGTAATCCCAGCAATCTGGGTGGCCGGGGCGAGAGGACTGCCTGGGTCTGTGGGTTCAAGACCAGCCTGGGCAACCTGGTGAGACCTCATCTCTACAATAAATCAAAAAATTAGCTGGGCATGGTAGCACGTACCTGTAGTTCTGGCTATTTGGAAGACTGAGGTGGAAGCCAGAGCCCAGCAGATCAATGCTGGGGTGGCCATGAGCATGCCACTGCTCTCCAGCCTGGGCAGCCAAGTGAGACTTCAACTAAAAAAAAAAAATAAAGTGCATTTAATATACCTAATCTCCTGAACATTATAATTTATCCTAACCTACTTTAAATGTGTTCAGAACACTTCCAGTTAGGCACAATCATCTAGCAACATAGTTTACTGTAAAATATAAGTTATTTACCCATGTCATCACATGGTTGACAGCTGTGGCTCGCTGCCATTGCTCAAACCTTGCTAGTTTTGTACTGCATATTGCTAGTTTGGGAAAAGATCAAAATTTAAAATTCAAAGTACAGTGTATATTGAATGTATCTAGCTTTTGCACCATCATGAAGTTGAAAGATTATAAGTCAAACCATAGTAAGTCAGGCCATCTGTACTTTATTTATGTTAATATATACTGTTACTCATACTTTACAAACCAGGAAATGGAAACAGAGAGGTTTGCTGAATTAGATGTTAGTCTAGTTCTAGAATCTGGGTTTTCAGCTCCAGTAAGGGATAACTAGCTCAAAGTTTTCAACAAGCATAAGGGAAATTGGTGGGAGAGGTATAAAAGATCTTACATATCAGTCTTCTGAGGAGCCTTTAAAATTGTGTAGCACCCGTTTCTCCCACCTGTCATCTCTGTGATTCAGGTTCTTGTATGCTTCTCCAAGTGAAGTATCACCAAGAGGAGAAGGTTATATAATTTGAAAAGGTTTACCAAGTTGGTAAGTATTATACTAGATGGTTCCTGGTCCTTCTGAGACCTGAGGAAAAAGATTCTATGCTGGCAGCAAATTGGGCTGAATAGCTAAAACGCTTTCCAAAGTTGAATTACAATTTTTATTGAATCAGAGAAGTGATCTGAATGAACAAGTATCACGAGTTCAAGCTTGTGGCAAGTGATTTGGTGCATTTTTACAGTAGAAAATTATAAGCAGGTTTTGACTCACTAATTGCCAATTTACCTACCAAGATCTCTTTAATGAAAACAGTCACTTAGTTCATAAAGCTAAAGCCCCAGTGGCTTGGTTCCTGCCCATCACAGCTGAAGATGCCCTTGCCACTTTTGATTCTTCTGGAATTCTGCATTTGATCTCTTCTCCACCACTGCTGTTCCTTCTCTTTACTTCCTCTTGCCCCTTTCTTCTCTTACTTAAGTGTGGCCAGGATGGCATCAGGTAGATGTGTTTCTCTCTCAACCAGAACTGAGAATGAGTTTCATATAGAATAAATATGGTACTCTCGGCTTTAGAATTTATGATTCTATGAACATGATAACTTAGTAATGTGATACTATGGGGTTAAATCAGATTCTATGGGTAGAACTGCAGCCTCCAGAAAGCATCTGGTTTGGTAGGCAAAACACAAACCTGCGGACCTGGAAGACTTCCTTTTAAATGCTGACCCTGCCAATGTTGAATCATACAGCCTTGAGGAAGTCTCATAATGTTAACTTTTCCCATCCATAACGTGGAGATAATAATAATTTCCATGCAGTGTTGTCGTGACAAAAAAAGATAATAAGTGAGCATACGTTGGAGCTCAGTGGATAGTAACTATAGTTATCGGTCTTGCACTTATAAAATTACTTCTATAGGGAATATAGAGCCATATTCCAAATAGAACAACTGTCATTCATGGTATTTGTAACTATTTATTTATTTTACACATTGGGGGTTATTCATGTGTTATTGCAAAAATTAACCTTTGTTATTTATGAGCAAAAGATAAATGAAGGAAATAAATTGCTCTTGCCTTAGCAACTGAGCTAAATATAATGATTCAGCATTTATGTACATTCTTCATAAAAGTAACCCGTTTGACATTCTGGTAGAGATTTGGTGAAACAACCACTCTAGACATTAAAATGCCCACACGCATTCACACACACACACACACACACACACACACTGTAGTCACACAAGACTATCCCAATCCTTCCATTTCTGACTTAGCTTCACATAACCTTTCTCTCTTCTTAATCTGAGGTTTTCGTTTAGGGTTACTTTTCTATTAGACCACAACAGTAAAGAAAATGGCTCCACAACAAACAAACAAACACTGTTAAATATCTTTTGGCATATAGGACCTAGAAAGACAGAGGTAACCAAAATATAGGCTTTTCTAGACTTTTTCCATTAACACATAAATAGGTGTGGGCTTATCAGATTAGCTAGTTATATAAAGGTGTTGAAATGTGAGGCAGTAGAAAAAAATGAGAATTGGGCATTAAAAAAAAACATTAGCACAGAAGACAAACTACCTCTCTCACACTTATGCCTGGGGTAGTGAGAGGGACTGTGAGCCTGTATTTGGCACTTTAAGCATTCATTATTCACTGATTCAAATTTTCTCTTTATAACGTTTCATATTATTAATATATGACTCAATAACAAAAGGTCATGAGATATTTTGACTAAAAAAAATTATCTCTGATAAAATAAGGAATCCATGTTCTGTAAAATATTTTATTAGGTGGAAAGAGTTTTTACATTAATGCTTTGACTGCAGGGGAAAAATGAGATATAAAAATAAAGTTATTATTTATTTATACTCCACCTTGTTCCAGAGAAGATGTAGGGCAAAAACTAAGATAATTATCTGATTATGCAAGCAAAAGCAACAAAAAAGTAAATAATCCAAGTTTTATGAAAGGTGGTTTTCTGTGTATGTAAACGCACACATCTATATATGTATATATACATATTTCTATTCTAAACTTAAAATTTTAAGTTTGTATTGCATATACTTCAGTTTAGAGAGATAAACTGGATAAGAAAGAACTGCTAAAGAGATGATAAATTAGCTTCTGCTGTGATTTGAAGTAGTTTGTCTATGTAAACAAGTTGACAGATACAATGTTATAACAGCAACACTTGGGAACTGTTAGGAAGAGAGAAAAGTTTACCCTTTATTTTTTCCTATCAAGACCCACAGACAACATGTCCTCGCACGCTAGACCTGCACTGCCCAATACAGCAACACTCGCCACATGTAGCCCATGAGCTCTTGAAATGTGGCTAGAGATGTACTGAAGTGTAAGATGCACACCAGATTTCTGGAACTTGTTATGCGATATGTAAACGATTTCATTAATATTTTTGTATTAGTTATATACTGAAATAATATAGAGTTAAGTAAAATAGGCTTATGAAAATTAATTTACCTGCGTATTTTTACTTTTTAGAAAATGTTGTTACTATGATATTCAGAATTACAGATGTACCTCTCATTTGTGCGTTATATTTCTATTGGAGAGTACTGGACTAGAAATGCAGTTCTGAGCATAGAGCGTCTGGAAGGCGTATAAGTGAGTGATGGGGCTAAGAGAATTAGATCATCCATGTTGTAGATTTACTGGGGGGGGGCAAGCTTCTAGCTTGGTGGGAGCGTGGAAAGGAATTTCTTCTTGTCATACTGATCTAATTAGCTAATTCACACTTTTACCATCTTCAGGTCCAAAGTTAGCAACATCAAGAAGGATGGAAGGAAGGATACGAGCTTTGTTCCTTTCCTCTTGCACTGGGCATTTCCACGAAGGTGAAAGGAAAGTCCAGCAAATAGTTTCACTTCCAGTTTCTGCCTCCCTTTGAAGGGTTTTATTGTGCCTGAATATTATCAGATTTGTTTATTACTGTTGTCTTGTTCATTCTAGATGGGGGTCACCATTCCATTGGGTCAATATCTCCTTAGAGAAATCGTGGCTGTTGAAAGGAGATAGTTCTTTCTTTGCATTTGGAACACAATTACATTATTCAGTGGAGAGACCAGATCGTTTTATTTAGTGCCTGAGATCTGCCTTTGCTTGCTGGCTAACTCACTTAACTTTTCTCAGCCTCAGTTTCCTCATACATTCTAAACTCTAATATGTTTGATTATTCTGTAAAGCACACTTGGGCAGTTTTGTGCTCATTTGTAACCTAATCTCTGCCTTATTGAGTGCAAGAATCTATACCCAGATTTGCCCACCTACCTGTTTTCTGCTTGTTCTACATCTTAAAGTCACAAAGACAGTGGGAATATAATTCACTGAGAGATTTTATGGTTGAGGAAAGCACATCTAGTGGTTTCTTGTTTGCCCCAGTCCCCAGTCTCCAAACTAGGCCTATGCTGGTTGCTATGGCAACACAAGCCCTAGAAACTTCATATGTCTTCTTTAATACTTTGAGAAACCTTTACGAACAATACTTCTATATGATGCCAGTATCCAATACATTTTAATGTGTCTGATGCCAGTTAGAAAATAAAGATCCATCAAAATTGTATATATACACACACATATAACTTGTATACCCAAACCTTTAGGAAAAAAAGCCCTAGATGCAGAAAAAAGTAAGAAAGGAATGGCTATATTAGAGAGATATCTGCAGAGCTGTCAATCTACAAGGGTTTGGCAGTGAGAAATTTTCTTGGCAAAGGGAAATATCTAGGAGAGATTTAAAGATTCTATTGAAATTCACACTGCGAATTGCCATTCCCCACAAAGGCCCCTTAAGCTGAGACAGTGAATGAACACAAGTCTCCCTAACTGGGCCAGTGCTGACAGCCCCGGCACCACTCTTCATATTCTAGCTGCCTCTCCTGTCAGCTGCTGAGCCTGTGGGATCCTCAAAGGCCTGGGGAGAGGCAGGTAGAAGGTTTTCTCAGGGCCTTGTGAACTCGGGGCTGGGCTACAAGATAAGATGTTCGCTCAATCAGATTCCCTCTGTGCTTTAAAAAAAAAGTAAATTTCAAATTCACTTTAGGAATTAAAATCTAGTATATCTTCCAGTTGGGTTCTTTGCACACCTGAGATTCCCTTCCTTTAATCACTTTCCACCAGCATTCAAGTACCACTGGTGGACTGACCAGCAAGATTGCTCTTTATAGTCAATCCCCCTGAGTAGCTTGTTTTTATTGCTTTCCTAATCAACTCTTTCTATTTTCAGCTCTCATCTGATTCCCTTCACACATACCTCCTTCAAGGTTCCATCTCTTGTTGGCGTTGACATATGTCTTTATACGCCTGATTTTGTTGTTCACAGTGTATGTGAAAATACGAGATTCAGATCCCAGAGATCTGAAGTTCTATTTCCGGATTTTCTGTATCCTCTACCTATGGCCTCAAAAGAGGTGTCTTGTTCCTCTTGCCCTCTGATCAGGATTTAGTTAAGATTAATGTGATATATCTGGAATGATAATTGGGTAGGGCCAGATCTTTGCTGAGAGCCCACTGATGATGAGGAAATCTGGTTAATCTTACTAGCTGCAAACCTAAATGCAGATATGAACCAAAAAAAAAAGATAGCACATTAGTAGCTGAGATAATATAAGAATGAATATACAGACTTTTCCACTACAACAATTGAGATTAATTTTAAGGCAGAATTGTAGATAAAATGTATACATGTGCACACATATATATACTTGTATAGCCTTTCTGTAGGATTTTACAGATATCTGTGTATTGCTAATGCTTTGATAGTTATCATAAAAGACATTGTCTAAAATAGAGTCATATTTTAAGGCTTCTCACCTGCTTTGCCAGAGTTCTTTCATTGAGCTTGAAGACTGGCAAGTATAATAATCCCTGGCCCCAGGGAAAGACAGAGGTGGCGAGTACCAGGGCTTTGTAGATCATTAGGCACTCAGTGAGATATTTCATGCAAACCTCTAAGCCAGTCTTCATTACAGATTTCTAAGCAACATTCTACAGCCACATCTCAGGAATGACTTCCCTGGAGACAGACATGTCTTATAGGTTATAGATTGTGTCAAGATGTCTGTAGCCCACCTAAGAGTTGCTGCAGGAATTGCCAGCTACATCACTTCATGAGAACAAATTACAAACACTCTGGAGGCTTAATTTTTTTCTTCTGTCATGCTCACTGGAGAGAAAGCAACATTCTGCTCAATACAAATGGTTCTGTGCAGAATCTCTTTCTTTTGAAGTCATTTTGAAAGTACAGAAGTTAAGTTTATGTGTATGGCAGACCTAATTATTTCCTTTCGCACTGTGATTTTTGAAGTATCTCATTTTTGAAATAGAGATGTCTCTAAACAGTTGTCTCTAAAGTGAGTTTCCAGTTCTGTATATGAAATATTATTTTCCCATTATGTATCATTTAAATTAAGTTTAATTCAGAAAACATTTTTTTCTGAGGGCCTATTATATGGCTAGCACTGTGCTTAATGTATGGGCTTTGGAGATGAATGAGATGCAGCTGTTGCCTTCAAGAAGCTAGCGATCTAGCTAGTGAATCAGACCTCTCAGAAACGAACTCTGGCAGAATGTGATGCATACTATAATGGCTATATGAAAAAATATATATATAGAAACAAAATGGAGAGAGAAATTAATTCCATTTGGATGGGTCGGGGAAGCCTTTACAGAAATGAAATGGGAGCTGGGTTCTAAAGGATGTTGTACTATTTTTCTCAAGAATGAAGTGTAGGAGAGCTACAAGTCAGGAAAAAAAGAATGTAGATTAGAAAACACAAAAAGACAAGTTTCAGGGAGTGTTCATATAATGGCAAAAAAAAAGAGAGAAAAAAGAGGGAGAGAGAGATAGGGAGGAGGAGAGGGAGAGGAAGAAGGAGAGAGAGAGAGGGAGTGACAGAGAAGAGAAAAGAGAGGAAAAAAAGTACAGGAGAGAAAATGAAAGAAAAAAAAGAATGAGTGCCGTGTATGCACTGTATGGTAAAGGATTGGCAGGCTAGTGGAAAAATAGTAATTGACCGTATTCTGAGCATCCTTGCTGTGTTCTGTCAGCTGGCACCCAATGAATCTTTTAAGGCAGGAGATGTCATATTAGGTTGTTTTTTACAAACAAACACTCTGATGGCATACGGAGAATGCACCAGATGAAGGAAGAGATTTAAACCAGATAAACTAATTTGTAGAGATGGTGTGATCTAAACTGAATACAGAAATCATAGTGGGATGAGGACAAGAGAAAGAAGGGCAAGAGCCATTTTAAAAGCAGGGTAGAGAGGCCCTAGTAACTGATCACTGAGGAAGAGACAGGCAGAGAGGCATTTCTCTAAGACTTCCTGATTTGAATGACTGGTTGTATGAAGATGTTTTTGACAGAAATGTAAAACTCTGGAAGAGGCAATATTCAAGAAAGGAAAGAATTTAATTTAGCTATGGTTATCTGTAGTTTTAATGTTTGTGAAACATCCAAGTAAGAGGACCAGTAGGAAGGTGTAGAATTCACGAGAAAGATCAGGACTGGAGACACAAATCTGAAAGTCATCAACATATAGAGGGAATTATAACCATGACAGCAATTGGCATTACTAAGGATGACCTTCTTATAAGGACTCCTGGAGACAAGGACTCTTAGAACTCTGTCTCGTATACACACCACTCTTTATGGGACCAGTAGAGAAAGCATAGAAGAGAAAATGATGTAATATAGGAACCAAAAGTTTGGAAGAAAAGCTCAGGAAATGTGAGCATTGAAGCTGGTTAAGGAGAGCACATCACAAAACTAGAATGCAAGGGAAGTGGGGTTTGGGGTTTTTTGGTTTTTTTTTTTTTTGTATTTTTTGTTTTATGTTACATAAGCTCAGATAACCAAAGCAGTGCAAATTCAGGGGAGGGGAATGGCTCAGAGGCAGCCAGATCTGAATTCTATTTTTCAACCAAACACTTGTTCTTTGTGGGATCTTGGAAAATGGCATAACAACTCTCAGCCCCAGTTACGTCTTCTGGAAAGAAGAGTTTGTCATGGAGATTAATTTTAAAAATGTATATAAAGCACCAAGAAAATGCATATAAAGCACCAGGCATACGGAATAGGCAGTTGACAAATGGTGGTTCCTCCTACTACCAGAAAGACAGCAGAGGTTGTGGTGAGAAGCAGGTGAGTCTGAGCATCATGGCAGAGAATTACTGCAGCAAGAATCCTGGTGAGGGAGACCTAAGCTTCAGGAAGAGGCAGTAATCTAGAAGAACTGCTGCTTTTCTCACCACTGCAGAGGGTACCTTCTGTAGTCAGGCTGTGTCCCAGAGACTGAAACATTTGTTGACCCTATAAGGCACAGTGCATGGCTATGTCAGTACCTGCAGGAGGTGTTGAAATGAGGCAAGTTAACAGGTATGACTGAAACCCTGGGGCCTAGTACTGGACTAGGCACTGAGGACACAATGAAGTAGAGGTAGCATTCTGGACTTGACAGACTTAGGAGCTAATGGGAGGCAATATGTATAGAGAGACAACAATTAGGATATTATACAAGGCTCAGCATTTAGATATTGTAGGGAATTAGGAATGCAGAGTAGGTAGGTGAGAAACAGGAGGCAGACTGAAGCCTACCTTAGACCTGAGGAAGCAGATTTTTAAAAGTTCAGAAGCAAAGGTCAGTGTATCTCTAACTCAGAGGCATTAAAATGAAACCAAATGAGAGAGTTCTAAAATTCATATTCTATTCTGATGATCACAGATTTCCAGTGAAGAAGAAAATTAAGGCATCACAAAAACCCAATGGCAGATTTCCTTTTCAAAAGCACTACCTCCAGTTTACCTGGCATTGCCTTCTTTTATCCTGATACTAAACTAAGGTTAAGCTGCAGTAATTCCCTGCCGTGATGCTCAGACTCACCTACTTCTCACCACAACTTCTGCTATTTCTCTGGTAGTAGGAGGAACCACCATTTGTTAACCTCCTACTCTGTATGCCTGGTGCTTTATATGTACTTTCTTAATGCTTTATTTACATTTTAAAAATTAATCTCCATGGCAAGCCTCAGGTTCTTCCTCTCTACAAAGACTTAAAGGCAATGAGCCACCTGTAGTTCTGAGGTGAGTGTGAGTATGTGGTTGAGGGAGAAGATGGGTATCTCACAGTACACTTCATGGGAATAGCCAGGACATTCATATCAAATGGAAAGAGGCCCCCGACTGATGCCACTGGGAGCTCAGGTTCACTGAGAGCAGAATGCCAGGCAGGCCACCTCTAGTACCTCCTGTGGCAGATCATCTACAGGGCTCCTGAGGCAACCTGGGACCTATCCTATAACACAAGTATCAGAGAGACAAATACCCAGAATTTATAAGCCCTATGAGGATTAGCAAATATAGGTACCCCTAGAATGGTAAAAATGAGGTGATGAAGCAAGCAATAGTTTCAGGCTTCAGTTCACATCATGCTAACTTTGACACATTAGAAAAATCTGCCCATTTGATAAAAGACTCAGTTTCTTCATCACGTCTTTTTTATATTGAACTTTATCATGGGTTTGTTTAAGGTTTCTATGAGATAAGATATTTGAAGGCACCTAGCACAGAGCCTGGCATATGGTAGGTGCTTAATAAATATTCATTGACTTTGAATCCGAAATAACTCTTCCAAGATCTTGCTGAGCTGACATTTGCTGCCTGGCTCATGTGTCCATCTAAAATGCCACTGAAATTCTAATTTCAATCCCTAGCCAAGATGTCTCTCTGAAGTCTAGACTTATATATTTCACTGCCTACTTAATACCTCTGCTGAGTTGTCATAATAGATACTGCAAACTTAAAGTATCAAAACCTGAACTCCTGATCTTTCCCCCAGATCTTCTTGTTCCTTATGCCTTTCCATCTTAGTTGGTGGCAAATCTTTCTGGCTATATATCCTGAAAATGTCAGGATGAACTGACTCCTCTCTTCTCTGAAACCCTGCTTGTGAGAGATCCCATCATATATTGTGGCTACCCCTTCAAAGTATATCCAGAATCTGACTACCTCTCTACTTTTACTGCTGTGGACTTCATCTGAGCTACTGTGAACACTGGTCTGTAGTACTACAGGGGCTTCTGAATGAGGTTCTCAAGAAAGACTCTTGGTTACCTATAGTTATTTTCCACAGAGCAGCCAGAATGATCCAATGGAATATAGACAGAATTAGTCACTTTAGGTCATAACGCGAGCTCATAAATGTGTGCTCCACTTTATGATTTTTTTTTTTTTTTTTTGAGTCAGAGTCTCATTCTGTCACCCATGCTGTAGTGCAATGACGCTATTATGGCTCACCTCAGCCTTGACCTCCTGGGCTCAGGTGATCCTTCTGCCTCAGGCTGCTGAGTAGCAGTGACAACAGGTGTGGGCCACTATGCCCTGCTAATTGTTTTTTTTTTTTGAGTTGGAGTCTCACTCTGTTGCCCAGACTGGAGTGCAGTGACTGCTCCCGGCCACCGCAGCCTCGATCTGCTGGGCTCCTGCGATCCTTCCGCCTCAGCCTTCCGAGTAGCAGGAATTACAGGCATGCGCTACCACGCCTGGCTGATTTTTTTTTTTTTTTGATTTATTGTAGAGATGAGGTCTCGCTGCCCAGGCGGGTCTCAAACCTGCGGGCTCAGGCAATCCACTCACCTCAGCCTCCCAAGGCGTGGGATTACAGGCTGAGCCACCGAGCCCAGCTTCCTGCTAATTGCTTTTACTTTTTGTGGAGATGAAGTCTAAGCTGGTCTCGAAGTCCTCGGCTCAAGCAATCCTCCTGCCTCGGCCTTCCAAAATACTGCGATTACAGGTGCAAGCCACTGTGCGGCGATTTTTTTGTTTTGCTTTTTGAATATGATCAAGAATGACTGAACAGAGAGATAGATAGAAAGCCAAAGCAGGATAACAGTATAGGTGAGAAGATCTGAGGAAAAAGGTAACATAATTATAATTGAATGTTGTAGAAAATAGGCCAGACTCGGTGGCTCAACCTGTAATCCCAGCACTTTGGGAGACGGAGGCAAGTGGATTGCCTTGGGCAACTTGGCAAGACCCTGTCTCTAAAATAAATAAAAAATTAGCCAGGTGTGATGGCACATGCCTGTAATTCTACTGAGGCAGAAGGCTCACTGGAGGTGAGCCCAGCAGATAGAGGCTGGGGTGGCCATGAGTGTGCCACTGCACTCCAGCCTGGGCGACAGAGTGAGACTCTAACTCAAAAAAAAAAAAAAGAAAAGAAAAAGAAAATTAAGAGGCACCAAGGCTAAGAAAGGATCACTGAACTTGGCTCTTATGGAGTTATCAGTAAAATCAAGAATGCAATCTCAAAGAAGAAATGAAGATACCAGTATATGAGGGTTTATGGGGTTTGTGACCACAAATGAAAGGAGAACTGCTGGAACATTGTCTGGTTAGGTGGTAAAGTGAATGGCAGAAATTAGGTAGCAGTGCAGACACGCACAGAATGAGCTGGATTATCAATCTTCATAAAATATGTGGTTATAGATAAATGCCGAAAGGTCAGGACTCTCTAAGCCTGGTTTCTTACCCTACATTCCAGAGCATTTCATTTCTGTTCTTTCTCTTATCTTTTCATGCATTAGTGGGACTGTTTAAACGCCTGTGGCTCATTTTTGTTCCTCAAATTACCTTGGTTCCATTTTGTGCAGCATGTGTACAGGCTGAATGTCTCTCGTCAGGAATGCTTGGGACCAGTAGTATTTTGGATTTCTGATTTTTTCCAATTTTAAAATATTTGCATTATATACATCCCTAATCCCCCAAATCCAAAATCCTCCAATGAGCATTTTCTTTAAACGCCATGTCAGAACTCATAATCTTTCAGATTTTGGAGCATTTCAAATTTGGGATTTTCAGATTAGCGATACCCAGCTTGTATTATGTCCACTCACCCCACCTGCCCTACTCCACTTCACCCCTCAACACCTGTAATGAGCCCAGGCACCCATGGCCTCAGACTCCTGCTCGTGGGAGAATACAGTCTGTGGAGATTATGAGAATTATTTATATTTTCTCTTTGAGCTCCTTACAACCTGCAAACAGAAGGAAGTAGCTGGCAGAACCAGAGAGAATGAAGATGCAAGAGAGAGAAAGTTATTGATAGAAACTGACAGAGGAAGTGGGGGATGGAATCAGGAATTCAAGTGGAAAATGAACACGTTTCCAAAGCAAGAAATTCCGTGCATTCTGCCATTTGTGCTTGAACTACTGCAGGGAAGGTAGCTCCTTATGACCCCTTGGCTAAGTTCTTACAGTGTCTTCAGCCCCCAGACCACTTCTTTAGGACTTTGACTTCACCACTTTGACGTCTCTCCTCCTTCATTCCCCCCTCCTCTTTCCAAACACCAGACTCAAGCTTGCCTGACTGGAATGTGGCTCAGCTTGTTCTTCTAATTGGAAGCAGGAGGTTACCAACGTCTCAGGTTCAGCAACACAGAGGGTTTTTACAGTTTCTGTTTGCTGTGCCATTAGTGGCAGCTTCAAGCTGAGGTGAAGGCATTCTAGAGTCATTGTTCCTCTCCTAGAAATATTTTAAACCTGGGCAGATGTGGGATTATGATATATTTTCCCTTACCCACAAACCAGACTTCTTTTCACATAAACTGTTTAGTTTTCAAAGAAAACTAAACAGAGAACAACAATAATTCTCCTTGGCTGCTACTCCCGGACCCTTTTATTGCCAGGACAATCTCTGTAGCCTCCTGTGATTATGAAATACATTTCAAGTTGAAAATTTTTTTTTCTCCCTTCATTAACTGATTATTGTTGCCAATATCATTTTGTTCTGGACACACTTTTACAAAAGATACTTGAGTTTCCTTGTCCTCTCTTCTCAATGAGCACTTCCAGTAAATGCCATAATTAAAATGTACAAATTATCTTCACCAGAAATCTTCATATCTCAAGATTCAAGTTAAAAGGCACCATGCTTTGGGGATTAGAAATTATTCCTCTTACTGTTATACATTTCTCAGTCATATTTTTGGTGTGAATTATAGTTTACACCAAAATATAGGACTCACCAATTATAGATAACTATGAACTAAGTTGACTATTTTTTGTGTGTGCGAATGCCCACAATATTTTATGTATGGTAAATTTTCAGTAATTGGAGTGAATGTTTGTTTCACCCATAGGAAATATCTACTACTGGAAATACCCTCAAGTCATTAGCTGTTTCTTTGATAAAGTCTAGTGACCCTGAGCCTGCAACTACCTATCTTTTCCCTGCTATGCTTAAATGGGTATAGAAGCTTTACTAATGTCATTGACAAAGCTGCCCCATATGACTAAGTTCTTCATTAGCTACATGCAGTTGGACATTTGTTGCAGTCTTTTGAGAGGCAATGCTATTGCTGTGAAACCTCAGTGCAAAATTGAATCAATATAAACTCTCTGCATTTGTTGAATTTATAGTTCCAGTTGTGTGTTTGTGATAATAAAGACACTCAGCTCTTGGAAATATTTTAGACTCTTGATTCTGTTTTAATAGTTGTGAGGTGGATGATTACTGGCAAAGACTCATTTTTCATTTTCTCTGTGAAAATAAAATAGGGGAAGGACAACTTTATGGAGATATGCTATAGAATAAATGCAGGAAATATCAAAGGCAATTAATGTAACAGGATATGTATAAGGTGTGGCAAGATGAAGAATGGGAGATAGATGGATATTCTTTAGAAATAGCCACAGAGCTCTAAGTTGAGGCAAATTGCTTCAGATATGGTGCTTCTGAGTGGTCAGGAGAATTTTCCTTTCAAATAATGCCCCAAATATCATAAATACTTAGGGAAAATATAAAAGGTCTGGCAAAGGTGTGTCTCATATTTCATTAATTCAGATCTTCAGTTAAAATTTTGTGACAAGGACGTTTAAAATTTTTGTTTAGAAAATTAATGCTGTAGGCTAGGCATGGTGGCTCACTCCTATAATCCCAGCATTTTGGGAGGCCAAGATGAGAGCATTGCCTGAACCCATGGGCTCAAAACCAGCCTGGATAATTGACGAGACCTCATCTCTACAAGAAATCAAAAAATTAGCCAGGCATGGTGGCACATGCCTGTAGTTCCAGCTACTTGGAAGACTGAGGTGGAAGAATTGTCTGAGTCCAGCAGGTAGAAACTGTGGTGGCTGTGAGTATGCCACTGCACTCCAGACTGGGCGACAGAGTGAGACTCCAAGTCAAAATAAAAAATTAAAAGAAAAAAGAAAATTAATAAACAAGATTATCAGGGGAACTTCTATAAATTATTCAAGAAAATAGTTTTTAAGGATTTTACCATATTTATAATATGGAAATTCAACTCCTGATTATAAATGGATTTTCCTATACAATAAACCAAATTCAAGCAAAATCTATCATTTCAAAACAATTAGGCAGTCATTAGTTAAATTACTATGAGTATTATGAGTTCTTGCCTTTATTTTTTAAGGGTATATATCTAATATAGACATTAACTGATTTTGAAGAACTTCCTCTCCTGAGGTTAAATTTATGATTCTTTTTTCCATTATCACCAACAATTCAATTATTAATTAATTAGTAGTCATCAATGTCACTAATATTGATGTCATTGCTCATTTATTTATGAAAGAAAACTTGATATGATGTATCACATTTAAAACTGATTTCACAGTGTTTACAGATATTAATTAAAGGTGCTTAATTGGTGTGGAGTTTTGAATTCTTCTGTTTTTCAAAATGTGGTTTTAATTGAAAGGGGTTGCACTTGTGGTTTCTCCCTAACTCTCTTGTGTTCAAAAATAGGATGTTGACTTTAAAAACGTTTATGTATCTGTCTTATATTCAGTTATACATCATTCACTGTCTCAATAGATGATAGATAGATAGATAGATAGATAGATAGATAGATAGATAGATAGACAGACAAACAGCCTGGGACTCTTTTGACAGATATCTAAATTTCAATGTAACTTCAAATAAATTGGATTACATATCTAAATGTAATTTTAAGTAATTTTGGTTCTATTCACACAGTTTACTATACAGCAAAGCGAGCAATCTACATGCAATTTTATGAGTAAATTCTGCAATAAAATATTGAGTAAAAGAAACCAGATTCCACTATTGTAAGCACAATAAATAAAAAATTAACCCATGCTAATAAGTCAAAAGAAGAGGATAATGACTGGAAAAACACATGAGGGGGTCTTCTGAGTGATGGTAAGCTTCTGGTTCGAGATCGGGTGCTATTCACATAGATGTATTAAATTTGTGAGAATTCATCAAGTGGTACAATTATAATCTTTGCACTTTCATGTATATTGCATTTGAATGAAAACATTTAACATGTAATTTTAGTACACATATAAAGATTTCTGATCTTATAACCTCAGTCAGCTCCCTTAGAACTTTGTTCAGATGCTGCTGGGAATAAGAAAAATAAGAAATAGAATACAATTTTTAAATGTTCCTTTTTATCCTGTGTCTAGAGACTTGCTAGAAAAAAATAATTTGTACATCTAATAGATGTTGTGAAGCAAAAATAGAAATATATTCCTGTTGTCTCTTGCCATCAGACCTTGATTATCTTGACCTCTCTCATTTGAAATGAGGTTATATCCCCTCAAATGTGCATCTTTCTATTAAAATATATTCAGTAAGAAAAATGTAATTATCAGATTTAATTAATAGTTCCTCATAACTTTTGAAGAATTAAGACAGTTCATTCATTTGAAAAGAAAAAACAATCTTGAATAAATATAATTAACATAGTTATATATACATAAGCTTATGATTTACAATCATGTCTGATATGCTTATAACCTGTTATATATCAAACTTGGTTTTGACCTAATTCTAGCCTTGGTTTGGTATTTGTTTTTAATCCCAAGTATCATAAATTATTCTTTCACATGACCACAGTTATTGAGTACTCTTTACTTAGGGGAAAAGGCTGGGCTGGGCAGTTTAAAGACCAAAGTCTTTATTTAGAACTAGGGCACGGACTATGGAGAAAAGAGTAGCCACACTACAAACTTCTCATGCATATCTCTACACCAGTGTCTTCTCTCTGAGAGCACCTTTGAAGAAAGGTCTCACTAAATTTGTTAAATCAGCATGCTCAAAGACAGAAAACATGCCAGTTTCTCCTAGTTGCTAACCTTCAAAGTTACTTTAAATCTTAAACAGGACACTGAATAACTGATGATCGTCTACAGATTCTTCACTCTCTGGTGTGCTATTTCAGTGGGTGTTAGCTAGCTCAGAGAAGCTGCTTCCAACCAGATTTTCTCCATACGCTAGCTTATAGAGTCTTTACCCAAACCTCTACACTTTCACTCTGTGCTCAAGAAAGATCAGGTAAGAAATCAACAAATAGTCTGTAATCACTAAATCTATCTACAACGACCACATGGAAAAAACCCATGCTTAAGATCACTTCAAGACTTGGAATACCTTCTTTTCTATGATAGTGATTTTATTGTATTGCTTGGTGGGATGGTTGGTTTTGCATGAAGGAAAAGCCTCAAAAAATTCATATTACCAACAAATAAGTCACATAAAATAAAATTATAAATAATTATAAAATTATTATGTTTTAGTTAAATAGAAGTCATTTAGAATCAATGAGGCCTAAATAATTATCATATTTCCAGATAAAGACCTGAAATCTTATAAATACAAAAAGGTATTGAAAAAAAGTTTCTACTTTTTTCAAATACATTGATATTGAGATTTTTCACTGTTATATTTGCTACTAAATTTTAGCCATGTGCCTAATAAAAACAAATAAATACCCATAAGATACATGAAGGAGGCTGAGGTGAGTGGATTGCCTGAGCCCGCGGGCTCGAGACCCGCCTGGGCAGTGAGACCTCATCTCTACAATAAATCAACAATCAGCCGGGCATGGTAGCGCATGCCTGTAATTCCGGCTACTTAGAAGGCTGAGGCGGAAGGATTGCCGGAGCCCATCAGGTCGAGGCTGCGGTGGCCGGGAGCGGCCACTGCACTCCAGTCTGGGTGACAAGTGAGACTCCAACTCAAAAAAAAAAAAAAAAAAAGATACATGAAGTAGCAGGTTCAATTTTATAAATTACAAACATTGAGGCCAATCTTTTGTCTTAAACATTCAGTTATTCAATGACCTTGTATTTATAAAGGTCTATAATTAGGCCCTATGCAAGGTTCTGATAGAATTTTTTTTTATGCAAGTGAATCTTTATTTTGTGAGTCAACAATGTTATCAATATCTGAAATAAAGCAAAAATGAAAAAATCAAAGGAGGAAAGTACAATTGTTTATGAAATTATTGTATTTATTCCTTGCTAGTTTATTATCTAGACCAATCTTGGAAAGGATTTATTGTTGTTGTTGTATCAGAGTCTCACTCTGTTGTCCAAACTGGAGTGCAGTGGCACAATCACAACTCACTCCTGGGCTCAAAGAATCCTCCTTCCTCACCCTCCTAAGTAGCAGGGTACACACATGACTAATTTTTTTATATTTTCTGTAGAGACAAGGTCTTGCTATGTTGTCCCAGGCTGGTTTTGAACTCCTGGGCTCAAGCAATCTTCCCACCTTAGCCTCCCAAAGTACTGGGATTATAGGCATGAACCACCACACCCAACCTTGGAAAAGATTTTGAAGTAGGTCTAGCCATCTTAAGGTCTAATTCTTCTGTAATTATACAGCCTTCATCCTTGGTTCTAGGTCACCCTTTGGGGATTCCTGCAAAAGACTGAGGCAATAGCCCATGTTTCTGGCATCTCTTAATTTATAAAACCACTGTATTGTGCAGAAGTTAATAAAAAAAAAGTGTCAGTTTTAAAAATAAACTGAAAGAAAAACATGGTAGTATTATGGTGTTACCTCCAAACATCTACCTGATGAGTACCTTAATGTGGTTTTATGAAGTAACTAGTGGTTTTAAGAAGTAACTTAAAACAAAGATGTAAGTACCTTAGTACCTAATAGGAGAATATTCTTAATGCAGGAATTTTCTCAGGAAACTCAGATTCCAACATGTGGATAGCTGATTTCTGCCTATGGCTAAAGCTAATCCAGCTATTAAAAATTTAATCCTGATCCTATTTATCATCATTAACTGCAGCAATTGGCCCACATATTTAAATGAAACAAATTTTGAAGATTTAGGAAGCAACTAGCAGTTCTTCCAGAATAATATCTACAGTTAAAAAAATTTGTGTCGACCCAATTTGCAGGGAATAAAAATGTCATGAATCTTATCATTCCATATAAAGTATTTTGTGTCATCCCCAAGCCAAAGACTTGCAGTGGCATAATGGAAAAAATAAATTAAGAATTATCATCAATAAATGAAAGCATTATCTCAATAACTTAGATAAGTCCTTCACACAAATTGATATTTCAATGAGACCCTATCTTTAAGAATAGAAAATAGACATTTTAGGTATTCTCCTTTGAAATATTTTTGAGACGTAGTCTGCATGGACTGATTGCTAGACTAATGCTGTGTGTGAAGAATGGCATGTGTTTCACATGTTTATTTCTCTGAGATTTCCATTTTGACTTTCTCTCTTATGCTCTTGTTAATGAGCACTTAAGATAAAGTGGTACCCATTTTGCTTTATTACTTTAATTTCTTTAAAAGTGAGTTCTAGTTCTTCTCTATTTCCAGTTCAAAGGCAGCATAGAGTCTTAATAAACTTCAAATGTATTTGGATAGCTAATAAATTTAATGATCTCATCAACTTAAAAAATAGCAAGTAAAAGTAAGTGATCTTGAGAATAATTAACAGGGCAATGATGAGAGAGGAGAGAATTACACAGAATAGATGGCAGTGCCCTTGTTTCCATCAAAATTTTCATTGAGAAAATCTAAGCACTATTTTGCCTTTTTTTTTAAATTGAAGTTTAAACTGTACTCTACATATACAGTACATTTTATGGTAGTAGTTGAAAATGATTTACAAATGTAGTATTATCTGTGCTCTTTATGTCTCAGTAAACCAGAAAGCAAATGCTTGCAACTAGAGTTGGCAGAGAAAGAAACTAGAGTCAAAGATTGGTGCGGAGCTGGGCTCGGTGGCTCAGCCTGTAATCCCGCGCCTTTGGGAGGCTGAGGTGAGTGGATTGCCTGAGCCCGCGGGGT
>NW_007246057.1:291115-344853 GCF_000164805.1 Carlito syrichta
AAAAAAAAAAAAAAAAAAAAAAAGATTGGTGCATAGCAGTCCAGTTTTAGCTCAGGAATAATTAATGCAGAAGTGATAGTATTTTCTTAATGAAATTGATAGTGAACCTAAAAAGACATTTAATTTTTCTACAATGGTTTTATTCCTGCACACGTATGTTTATCGCAGCATTGTTCACAATAGCAAGAACGTGGAACCAACCATGCTGTCCATCAAAAAAGGACCTGGATTTTAAAATGTGGTACATATACACGATGGAATACTATGCAGCCATAAAAAGGAGCAAAATCATGAATTTCGCAGCAACCTGGATGGAACTAGAGTTTATAATACTGAGTGATCTCTCACAGAAACAAAGATCTGAGTATCACATGTTCTCACCCATAAGTGAACCTTGCACATCTATCGTAATACTATAAGAAAAGGATTGACAGTGGCGGGAAACTATGGGGGGAGGCAGGGAGGGGAAGGGAGCTGGGATTAACAGTAGTTCATATCTGTGTGGGGATGGGGGGACACCCCTTATCAACAAGGGTGCCTGAACGATGCATATTTTATACCTAACCCTTAACTGTACCCCACAATTTTAAAATAAAAAATATGTTTAATAAAAAATATATATATTCCAAATGGTTTCTATGGTTTTATTCCAAAATATGTTAATGTAATAAATTAGAAAATATATGCATATTCTTTATCGAATGCATTATTATTCTTGACATATTCTTACCATAAGACTATAATGCAATGCTAAAAGTGGTGGGTTGGGAGTTTCTGCCTCTGACCATAGGAGTATTTTATCACTGGCTTTGTTTAGAATTGTCAAGTGCATGGTTATTATAAGAAGTTGATTTTATTATTGTTTTTAAATTATTTATAAGTAACTTCCTTATTTCCTGTACCTGGGGGAGAATGTGTTCCTACCATGTTGCCCTTGGCACATCATTGACAAGACTAGTATTTCTTGAGGCACCGCGTAAGTCTGGGAGAAAGGTGATGCTCTTTGTATTTTACAGATGATAGCACTAAGGCAGAAAATGTTAATTTACACACTGGGTAACTTGTAAGTGGTGAAAGCAAGCAATTTGATTTCAAACCCTACCCCTAAGTGCTACATTCTACTGTCTTCATAAACATGAAGCGAACTCACACAAGACTGTAGTATATTCAGCTAGTGTTAGTCTTACTTTCCATTTTTCATCTGGATTGATATTGTTATAGAATTATGCCCATATGCCAAAGGTAAATTGCAATTGCACTATATTAATATAAGTCTATCCATTTTGTTTAGCTGAATTTTTATTCTTATATTACTTTTTTAATCATTTAATGAGATAGATCCCTAGTACCTTTTCATGGACTTGTGTTTTCTATCACCAAATCATTAGCATAGCAAGTTGGGTACACACTGCACCAGCATCATATAATCAAGCTCTTTTGTTGGATGAGGTAAGATTGACTTAAAGTTTGAAATTACCCTAACAAATTCTTCAGTGATACCAACAAGTAGGCATTTTAAGGCAAAGAATTGCCATTAACTTGTAAAGGTTGTCAACTCATCTTTTGAATCAGGCCTTAGGGCACATGGAGGAGGAGGAAAATGGTTTGTTTGAGCTTCTGGTATATAGTAATTTCACAGGTGTATTCAACTATAATCTGAGTCTTTTCATTACTTGTACAGCCATTACCGTAACTAGAGGGACTGTTGCTGAAGAGATTTTGTGGCAATCTCAGTTAGTGAGGCAATAATCTGGTTCCGGAGCAATTATTTTAGATTCATGTATAGTAAAGGAAAGGCAGGAGCTTAAGAATTGTCATTTTCCATTATAATCTTGGTTTCTGTCAAATTGTGTCTGGGCTGCCATGTATCAGTTTATATAATTTCAACTGCTTTTTTCATGGTCTCATTATCATCACCCATGTCATTAATATCCTTTCTACATGCCTTAAACTTCTATTTCTAATTTTAGAAGATATTAAAAGATGTCGTGAAAATCTAAAATTTTTCAAATTATGCTTTAAATAAAAGATTTAAGTCCCTGGTCTAATTGGTTATGTGGGTACTTAGGAAGTAAAAATGTTAGAAATTGTCATTTAAATAAATATTAATTTATGCATTTAACATTTATTGAGCACTTCCTGTAAGCCAAAAATATAATAGGTATGACAGATACAGAGCAAAAGATAGAATCTTTTCATAGAGCTTATAAAGAGAAGTAGAAAGAGGTTAGTACACAGAAATTAAATATGCTTACTATAGAAGCAAGCAACAGAAAGTTTTCTGTATACAAAGACTATAAATTCAAAATGTCTTGAATTATCTTTTGATGTTACAACCATGGAAGAAGAAAAAAAAATTGATTCACATTTGTCCATTTGGTATGTTCTTATGGTTTTCTTGCTAAAAATGGCAGAAGTAACTAAATCTAAGACCAGGTGAGCAGGAAAATTTCTGCTGTCCTCTTAGAATTCCTAGTTATGTTCTTAAGACCATCTGTTTTCAGTTGTTTGAAAGTTAAATCCTAGGCAAAGAATCACAAAACTATGGTGGAGTTGTAACAGAAATATTAGCAGAGGTGAGAGGAGGCAATAATACCATCAAATGGTCTGGCAATGCTGCAGTATAAGGAAGAGCAAACTCTGCTCCGTATCACTGGTTTCTACACGTGTTATTCTTTTCTTCTCCACAGAAGGAATGGATAGCTGAGAAATTGAACCCTTTCCTTTCCATATGTGTAACACTAGATTGGGTATTTATTTGTTTTGTCTTGTTTGAGTCAGAGTCTCACTCTGTCCCTCAGGCTGGAGTGCAGTGGCACAATTACAGCTCACCGCAGCCTTGACCTCTTGGGTTCAGGTGACCCTCAGCTTCCTGGGTAGCTGGGGCTACAGGCATGATGTCCTGCTATGATGCCCAGGCTGGTCTCAAACTCCTAGGCTCAAAGGATCCTTCCACCTCAGCTTCCCAGAGTGCTGGGATTATAGGCATGAGCCACCATATCTGGCCATGTTTTTGTTTTTGTTTTCCTAAATGACATTTGCTTCTTGCATTCAAATAGTATTTAAAATCATCTTTACTTGTGGGATAGACACTATGTAACACTTGGAGACAAAGACCAGGAACTGTTAAGACGAAAGTCATTGTTGCTGCCCTAAGCACTTTTTACTGCTGACAGGGTTGTTTCTCCTTTCAAATTTTACTCCATCAGCAGGACTTTTCCTGGGATTGTTCATGGTGAATACTATTTGTATAGCACATTTCTACTTTGATATTGACACTTTGGCACAGAAATCTGTCATGTGAGGGCATATTGTTTCAATAATTAGAATCCTAGCTTATTTTAAATATCTAAGTATGTTGTGTTTATACCTTGAATGTCCCAGAATTGGTTTTTAATTTTCTATTGTCTGTTTTTTTGAAAGCATTTGGGCCCAGTTTATATCTTTCCAGGTTTTATAAGTATCTTTTCCTTCTATTTCTTTTCAACCGCTATAATAAAAGACACAAGAAAAATGAGATTTCATCCTGGTCCTTGATGTCAAACATAATCAGTTTCTAAAATGATCCAGATGTTCTAATGATGTTCCACTGTCCATTTCCTGTTGGATTATAAGCATAGATCAGATTTTATGCCTTGAACCTATGTTTCATTACCTTGCTTTACTTAAATTTCTTGACATTTCATTATATGAAGTATTATTTTTTTTTGTCACCACAGTTTCATTTCACAGTATTGGGATTCTAAACAACTGGCAGAAAGGAGATATATCACCATGAAAGTAGGCCATAAATAGGTTTGTGTTCATGGTGGACTATTATAAAAAGCAATTGTGTAGATATATGGCCAATATTGCTATAGCCATAGTGTAGGCAGGCCTTCTAATCTTCAATTTGAAATGATTTTTTTTTCTTAATCCTAGGTCTGCTGTGGTAGCAGTTTCCTATGATATCTTCCTTCCTAATAATGAGCATCAATTTGCTTATATTTTTAATTGAATGCTGAGTCACCATCATTTTGCATCAGGTGATAGGTATACCACATAGAAGATTTGCATGTCATGTTTCTGGTGGATATTACTTATTTGGCCACGTGGCTGTTACAGAGATGTAGTCATTCATAGGTTATCATTAGAGAATGTCTTGTGAACTAACCAGGGATAGCAGAGTAAGAAACCACACAGTGACTTCAGAAATACAGGTTACTTCAAAGCATGATATGAATGTGTTGCGAAATGAGATTAATTTCTTTCTTTTTTTGAGTCCCTACTGAATATTGATTTCTTCCGCCCTGCATCTCTTACCTATATCCTCTGATTTCCCCACAGCTTCTAATAGCCTCCTATGTTGAAGAGAGGAAAAGTACATTTGTATTTATATGTGTGGATGAATGCACCTACATACATTATATATAAATATGTAGAGTTTTAATATTCATAGTAGTACACAAAAAGACATTTGCATATTCCTTGCTGTAACCTCTGCTCAACTGCCTAGCTTCCTTCAAAATCTGGCTGGTATAGCTCAGTGTGACTTACCATGTGGCAAGGTTCTCAGCAGGTTGCTGGGAAATATTTGTTTAAAATGATTTTCTTTGCGAGGGGCTGATGTACTTTTTTTTTTTTGCCATTTCATCTGATGCCATTCTTTCAAATTATCCCAGGGGTACCCGTTGTGTCAATGTAGGCACATGGATGAGTGCTGGAAAATAATTGTAATTTTGCCATCTTCTCCTAACACTGTTCACCCTCAGGCCAAGTGGTAAAATACCACCTCCGCCAGCCCCGACATCCATCATTGTAATGAGCTACAAAATCAATTTGTAATTGACAAAAGCATTTTTAATCAAAGTATGAGGCATTTAGAGTCTCCAGATACTGCCGTTTTGTCTGACGTCAGTATTTACTTTACAGCAGGATGGGAGATATTTGATTTTTGTTCAAGAGCTTGAGTTATTTCTTCAAAGAAACAAAGATATGCTTTTCAGAAACTTCCCTCACATCCACCTACCCTCACCCCCACAAAAGTTAGATAGCATAATCCCTGAATTCTGTCACAAAACGTCAAGTGAGGAGAATCGTGATTGACAATTTTAGGATGAAGAAGGGGTTTGTTTTTGTGAATGATTCTGCCACTGCCTTCTACCAATCGCGTCTCAACAACAAATTGCTACTCTGACTTAAACTACTACCACATATTTAGAAACTGTAATCCAAAAGGCTACCTTTTTTATGTCACCTCTCAGTTGCTTAAATCTGTTTTTAGGAATTTACAGACATTATAAAACATCCTTTTAGAAGTACAGTTTTGTTTTGTTGGGTTTTTTTGTTGTTGTTTTTGGCCCAAACTTCCCAAAGCATAATGGTATGTAGACATTTTAGATAACTACCCATGAAAAGTACTAATATGTTTCCAAGTAGTAGTAATTATAGCCAAAGACAACATACTGGGGTGCCAAAAAATGCATACATATTTTAAACACTATTATCGATGTAGTTCGCCATAATCAGAAGTGTCTGGATGCTGTTGGTAACCACTATGAGCACCTCTTGTAATTGCAGAAGTCAAATGTGACTTGAATTCGTCTTTTGTTATTGGTTTATGTTGAATATTACAATTTTAATACAGTTTTTCCTTTACTTAAAATGTGTATACATTTTTTGGCACCCTCTGTATTTATGGGTATATGCAATGATTTTTCTGGGCACGAGTTCTTATGTTTTTATGGGATGTGTTCCAGATATTTAGTATCAACTCTTCAGTTTGGGGACCACATTAGTATCATCTGTTGGAAAGCAAGGCTCTTCGAGTTATGTTCAGAATCTCCGGGATACTTTGGCCTTGAAGTTTATGCATCGTATATACAAAAGAAGCTATGCCACTATCTGGCACAGGAAATAGAATATTTTCAATAAAAGTCTTCCAGAACTTGCAAGAATAACTGAACCACCAACTGTGTGGTCTGATGCTTTCATATGTAAATTTTATGGCTAATTTTGTGTCTGTGTTTGGTAAAGGTAAATAGGCTTTATATAATATCAACTTAAAATTTTACAAATCTTATATAAAAGATTTTAGCATTTATAGAATCTTAAATTATTAATTATTTTGAGCATTTCTTTATTGCATACTTTTTTAGAGTATGTTGTCTTTATGGAAATTAATGAAATGAATTTTGCTGTTTATGTAATATGTTTAAGGAGTGCTCACTCAATGTCAAGTACTACCTTCAGTACATTATGTCTGTCATCATATATAATTTTCTCAACAAGTCTGAGCTAGATCCTGCCATTGCTCCCACTTTATAGGTGTAGAAATTAAGGGTTAGTAAATTGATGTAATTTGTCCAATGTTACATACCTTAGAAGTAGTAGAAATATGATTCAACCCAGGTCATCTGACTGCAAGGCCCAAACTCCTATCTCCTACATTGATGGAAGACCAATACACATGTTATTCATCACATTACACTTTTTGCTGATTCCAGGCAAGTCCATTCTCAGTTATACATTTTCTTGACACTTGTCCATAAAAACACTGCCTAGTTTAATTAAGCTTGTTTATTAGAATATCGATAAAGAAACCATTTTACATTCTTGGTGTTAGTCAAGTGTCTAAAAGGATAAATATTAATTATCAAAATTAGAACTTTGTTGCCAGAGCAAGTATATAAATGGTACTATGCTGAATCTCTTGATGCTTTTGCCTAGAAGAGAAATCATATTAAAGAAAAATCACATAATGCCATTAAAGTTTAACTTTTTCTTGGAATGTGCAGTAGTTAAAGAATATTGATATAAGAACAGAACTGAAATAAATAATACTCTAGTCTGATAGCTAGCCCTTAACTTGTTTGGGGGCAATTTGGTGACTCCTGAATGAAAAATGAGATTCAGTATTTTCTTTAGTCTATGAGATGTGCCAAGTGGCAAGAATGGCAACTTTTGTCAGGAAGCTTATGTTACATAACACCTATTTCTTGCTTATATAGCCATTGCACATTAGTAGATAATTTTTTGAAATATGTTATTTTAACTAATATGTTTTAAAAGTACAGCATGGGCAATTCACACATAAATATCCACACTTAAAATTTCCTAATTTCTTAACATTCATCAGAGTAACAGGAACCACATTCTCATGTTGGAAAAAATTAATTTATTTAGACACTGTGTTTAAGAACAAAATTATGCCTCTGTAGCATTTGATGTACATTTGGAAATGTATTGATTGGCCTATATGCATATGACTTGCTAATTAATATATAGATTGCTTTTTTTGAGTTGGAGTCTCACTCTGTCACCCAGGCTAGACTGCATTGGCATGCTCATGGCCACTGCAGCCTCAACCTGCTGGGCTCAGGCTATCCTTCTGCCTTAGCCTTCCAAGTTGCTAGAACTACAGGAGTGCACCACTATGCCCGGCTAATTTTTTGATTTATTGTAGAGACGAGATCTCACCAAGCTGCCCAGGCTGGTCTCAAACTCCTGGACTCAGGCACTTTTCCTGCCTCAGCCTCACAAAGTGCAGGGATTATAGGCTTGAGCCACAGCATCCATCTCAGCTAATTAATATTTTATTTTATTATTTATTTATTTATTTTTTGAATTGGAGTCTCACTTGGTCACCCAGGCTGGAGTGCAGTGGCACACTCTTGGCCAACCCAGTGTCAACCTGCTGGGTTCCGGCAATCCCCCCGCCTCAGCCTTCCAAGTAGCTGGAACTACAGGTGCATGCTACCATGCCCAGCTAATTTTTTTATTTATTGTCGAGATGAGGTCTCACCAAGTTGCCCGGGCTGGTCTCAAACCCGCGAGCTCAGACTATCCACTCGCCTCGGCCTCCCAAAGTGCTGGGATTATAGACTGAGCCACTGAGCCCAGCCTACTAATATTTTAAAGACTAAATTTTTAAGAAATAAGTTGAAATTCAGATTGTTTATTCTCTTAGTAAGTTTATAATTGGAGAACTTTCCATATTTATAGTTGATGACGTCAAACCATAGATTCTTACCTTTTCAAACATATTTTAAAGATCAGTTCTTTCTCACCTGAAAATCTACTAAGAGAATTATAATTTAGTTGCATATTCATTTTCCCACTTCTAGTTAAAACACCATAACATTTTTGAAGTATTAAATGCCTTTATTTTATAAAAGCATTATAATATATATTAATTTTGCAAATACACTCAAAATTATATTCTTACTACAACATCTAATCATTCTTTATATGATCCAGTTCCAGAAACTTCTAGTCAATTTTGAAACAATAATAAATGCACATCAATGTAAAAGTATAAGTAGTAAATATTACTAATGACAGTGAATACAATTCCTACAGCTGCTATGATAATCTAGGCCAAATCATTCCTCAATCTCCCCTAACAGGCATACCTAGCTGTTGCACAAATGCTTATTGAAGATGATGCAGAAAGATTAAAGAAAAGTATTGACTTGTCTAGAAAATATGAAGGGAAACATTCCGTATTTTTATTCCAGTAGAGGTAAGTTGTATTGTCCCTATCTGAAACTATTATTGGAATTGACAGGAGCTAGCACTCTTGGCCACCTATTGGCCTGACCTAAACTCTCCTTAATGACATTCAGATCAGAATAACTATAAGAGGAAAGGGCATAGGCCTCTGTTGTCAGTTCCAATGGGATCTGTACTAACTGGGATACACGCTATCCTTCTCTCTTAATATGCATTAGAATTGATATGGCATATTATGGTTGCCAGCACCTTTGACTTCTAATAAATTGATCCCAATTCCTCTGGGAATTAGCAAGTGTATCACAAGGAGCTCTCTATTTAAGTTGATGGAGGGAAGATCTCAAAGCAAGGAAAGTACAACATGTTAGAAATCTTGACGTAGCTTTATACTTCTTTCATCTCTCCTCTCTCTTCCTCCAACTGCTTTTTGCCATTTCCAAGAAGAGCTTGCAGTCAAACTATGAAATTGATTTTCAAGAAACTAGAATATAGATTAGGAATAAAGTTCTAGTCCTATGGCCTGAACTCACTGCTGACATAGTTTTTGGAAAAATACAGTTCTCTTGCGTCTGAGCTCTAATACTTGTAAAATGGATGAAATGGTTTCTCATATGATGTGATGCAAAAGTAAGTAGTACATTAGTAAAGATATTACATAAACCAAACTCTTCAGACACTTGAGGCATGTTGGAAATTGTTTTGGGCAACAGTAAATCAAATATGTTATTGTATTATTTTATATTTTTTATTATCATGCATTTTTGATGAGTGGAATTCTTCTCAATACAAAAAACATTAGCTAAAATGATCTTATATTTTACAATCTATAGTCTCTAGACCAAATCTCTCCTGTCTTCTACTCTGAGATCTTCTTAAACAGTCTACCTTGTAAGGTGCTATGGTAGAAAGAATATTGATTTGGAATTTATAAGATCTGAGTTCTTATTCTCCATTTATGTAATTTGAAAGTTGAATTAAATATAGCTCTGATAGGTTCAACAAAAAGACTTCTTTTTATTATGTATTCCCATGGACTTTATTTACAAAGATTTGGCTTATCAAAACCGACAAGTAATTTATTTTCCCATTTTTATTCATTAAGGATGTTTTTTATTGAGTATGTATTAAACAAGTTAAAAAAACAAAAATTACTACAAAAAGGTTATTGAATAAAATGGTTTCAATTTGTTGATCTATGAAGTACCTAGTTTATACTAGCCCTTTGAGATATTAGAAATAGATTCTGATATCTTTCACTACCCTAGTAAGCCTTAAAAAGACAAGCATCGATGAAGACTATGAACCACTGGACTGGATTGTATTTAAGTTCTCACCCAGTTCAAACCTTCTATGACTCTACATGCTAAAACCTTAGCCATCTACCATGTATTTTGGTTCTAAGTTAGATTTTTCTTGCCTTTGAGTGACCAGAGACTGCCATTAGCACATTCTGACCTGAGTTCCATAAAGTTCCAATTTAGTAGGTAATTGTTCCTCTGTATTTCAGAATCTTAGACTCGTTCATTCCACTAATAATATAATAAAATTTGACACTGAGGCCAATGGTGAAATTAAATAGTCAAATGGCCTAGATAGAAATAAGTACAATGAAGCCCAAATATGCTTTCTATAAACACTACCATCATTATTTTTTGTTATTTTTATATTGTGTAAAAACATACTCTCGCTGTTGCCCAGGCTTGTCTTGAACTCCTGGCCTTAAATGATTCTCTTGCCTTAGCCTCCCAAAGTGCTGGGATTACAGGCATGAGCCACCATAGCCGACCTAATTACCATCATTAGAAAACATTCTTGAAAAATAAAATTGTCCGAATAAAGGTTTTAACTGATGAAATCTTCCTAGCAAGATAATAGAGAAAACCAAGTTTTTGTGTTTACTGTAGTGCAAACTGCCTTAGTTTTGGGTTACCTAAGTCAGATAATCTTTCTCTAATTCTAGGTCCAAGAAATTCTGTGATCTCATCCCATCAAACCTCTTCAGTCTTATCTGCCTTTTTTCTTCCTTACACGCTGGATCCAGAGGCCAAAATAATAGCCTGTTGTTCCTCAAAAGTACTAAAGACTTGGCCTCAGTTCCTTTCCACACACTGCTCTTTACACCTAGACATAGCTGCATGTCCAAATTCCACCTACTTTTCAAAGCTGTGTTCAAAAGCAAGTTCCCCCAAGAAACCTTACTTTATAATATTGCACCATATCATACCACTAGCACTTTCTTGTAACTCTCCTTCATTTAGCCCAGTTGACATTGCCTTATATTCCCAGTAAGCATATTGCCTTGGCTTTCTTTCTCCTTCCAGGCTCCAATCTCCATTAGAATATGAAGCTTCTTCATATTTATCTTCTTATAATTATAGTAGTACCTTGTGCTTATGAGTCACACAATTAATATGTATTGAATGACTAAATGAATGTTATTCAACCAGAAAGTTAAGTAGTTAACCAATTATGATTAGAATGATTTAGAGAAGAATCACTCTAGAACTATGTGTGCACTTAATTCTTTTTCTGATGATAATTAAAGAAGACCCATCAATTCTCCTTCTTGTTAATTCTATTCCCCACTTGGGAAGTTTTGTTAACAAGAATTTGCCAACAAAGCAACAGAGCAAATTTGAGAAATTAAGAAAAAAAATATCAGACTTATAGCACTTGGAATAAAGATGTTGATATCATTTATTCTCTAGATGCTTATTCTACTTGGCAATTTGGGATAAGGACACATTTTTTTCATTCTATACTAACACACCACTGTTTTTTTTTTAAATGAAGAGAAGAAAGGGAAGGAGATGGTTCACACTTAAGATAGTTTTGGAAACGCGGTGACAAACTCACAGTTATAGTCCATGAGGATAATGCCAAGCTCATAGGCAGCTGAAAGGCCATGCCAGGCAGGCTGTTCTGACATTTTCTTCTTTCTGAAATAGTTCCAGGGTTTTTTTTTATTTTTTGTGATTAGAAACTGTGATTGAAAATCATACAAGTACAGTTTTAAAATCATCTTAATGAAGTAATTAAGGGCTACAAAAATACAATATCTCATTTAATAAAGTAATGAAATCACAATCAATCCATTTTTTGGATCCCTGAGGTGGATGGAAAAAGGACAATAAAAATTTCATTACATTATCAGTCTGGGTCCCCATAACTTATTAAGACATATTCTTTTTCTCACTGTGTTTTTCTGTTAGTCGCTGAAGGTTGACCTTGTGCTCAAGCACATGTCCAACAATGATCAGAAAGCCAGAGAAAAACAGGATCAAGCACCCCTGCTACTGTTTCCTTTGATTGCACTGCTCTTCCATCCATTGCTTTTATTCTGTCTCAGGCTGAGCAAGCATCATCACTACTACCAGGTGCAGTAGAGTGGTGGTAAGAACTGCAAAGTTGAAGTCGGAGAGCCTGGGTTCATGCACTGTCTCCACCAATCACAAGCTGCATTTAATAATACTTGTTTAATCTTTTTAAACCTTAAAGATCTAGCTATACAATGGAGACAGAAATAACATCTGCCATATAGGGATGCTTTGAAGATGAAATGAGATGATGTATGTAAAGTGTTTTAACTACAGTAGTTGGTAAGTGATCGCTACTTCAATAAGCTGCAGTCATTCATATTGTTCTTCCTCTTCACTGATGTTCCACAGTCTGAATCTATATTTGTTAGTGCTCCCAGACTCTTATGGCATGCACATTATCTGTCTTCCTGATCTGAACCCGTAGGTAATGCAGGCATGGCAGGCTTTCTCATGCTTACCCTCCATCTTGTCTAGTCTAGTCCTGCCTATGTGATGCCTCTATGTGATTTGAGCTATGATTTTCATATTGCATTCTCATAGCCTTTTCAGTTCCTATTTCTACCCACATCAGTTTCAATTGTCATTGTTCCTTGTTTGGAGAAACACTAGATAAACACTACCATCTACCAAGGCTGAAAACAGTCCCTCCTACTTCTGCAGTCTCCAGACAACTCAGGACCGAAACAGAAGTCATCTTCAGGAGAGTTACATATGGAAAGTTATAGAGAATCCATTACCAATGAGGGTGGATGAAGTTGAGTGCAGGAAGGAAGTACAATGAACAGAAGGGGCATATTGCAGCAAAGCATGAGTGGGCTGGAAGGAGTGAGTGACAGCAGAGGAGATGAAAAGGTAGAGCAATATGAGGAAAAATGCAGAAATTCTCAAGGAAAAAACCTGGAGAAGTTTTGCTCCAAGGCAGTGATATGGAAGCTAAAAAGGGAGAAATAGGAGAAGTATATGATAAATATGAGAATAATATGTTAAAAAGCTACAAACAGGCAAATATGAAAGCTATAGAATATAATCAACAGAGGAAAAATCATGTGGTGTTAGATGTAACCATAAAATAAATAAGATGGGGGAAGGTAACGAGAAATCAAAATTTTGCAACACAAGATGTTACTCTCCACCAGAGTTCTGTGAGCTGCGTAGTCTGGATAATTTCTGAGGGTACTACAATGATGTGGACATGGTTATAAGAACACTAGCACCAAAGGAGGTTTCACTTCTCAGAGTTTCTGTAGGTAAAAATTACCATATTTAAAATTAACATATCAAGACAATATTAAGGGGCTATCAAAGAAAATTACATGGACTCTTGAAAGAAGAGTATTAATGAGTATTCTGAAAAGGGGTTTGATGTTCCAAGATATTTTGGAAAAAAAGAAACATACTACCACAGTGGACAACAGAATACATCCTAAAAGGATTAATATCATTGTTATTATTATGTTCAGTATTTTTGTTATTATTGTTGTTATTCTAGACATTATCTAGCACTTTTTAGTTATTGTTTTAAGTGTCCTGAATGCAGATGTCTCCATCCTTTAGTGTTATATCTTGCATTATTTATAATTTCACTAGTTTCAGTTGTTAATGTAAAGTGATAAAATATTTCTCTAGGCTGGGCTTGGTGGCTCAGCCTGTAATCCCAGCACTTTACGAGGCCGAGGCGAGTGGAATGCTTGAGCCCACAGGCTCAAGACCCACCAGAGCAACTTGGTGAGACCTTGTCTCTACAATAAGTCAAAAATTAGTCGGGCACAGTGGCTCACGCCTGTACTTCCAGCTACTTGGAAGGCTGAGGCGAAAGGATCAACTGAGCCCAGCAGGTCAAGGCTGCAGTGACCAGGAGAGTGCCACTGCACTCCAGACTGGGTGACAAAATGAGACTCCAAATTAAAAAAAAATTTCTCTAAAAATATGTCATATATATTTTTAAAACTTAATCTTACAAGTTGACCATGCCAAGCATTTTTGCCAGTGGCTTGATCCAACCCTAGTTGAGGTATGAAAAATGGGTGTTATCCAGGGCATAGTAGGCAAGGAAGATACACAATATCACATCAGGGAGTGCTACCCATATCCTGAAAACATAGTAAGGGACCAGAAGGAAGAAGCCACCTAGCATGTAGTGGTGCATGGTGACACTTCATATGGGTCTGTAATGGGGATTTGGGCAGCTCTGTTGGCAACTTTTCAACTTCTGTGCTTATGTAGTTTCATTTAGGTTTTTGACAAACATCATTTGAGGGAAGCTTCAATTATTTGTACTATTTTTATTTCCAGGCAAAAGACCACTTTGAATCCCTAGCTCCTTTTATTCTCCTAACCTGTACTATCTACCTTTATGGAAAAGAAAAGCGTTTCTTTTCTGGGTAGCCAACTTCTAGTTTATTTTCTGAGATCTACTTGGGCCCTCCAACACGGGGTCCAAAAAGGTTTTTAAGCAAAAGCAACCTTAGGAGGAAATACCACTAAAGTTTCAGGAAGTTCCAAACTTCCAATTTTTTCTTTCCTTTTTTCCTTCTTTCCTTCCTTCCTTCCTTCTTTGAGTTGGGGCTGGTGACACAATCATGGCTTGCCACAGCCTCAACCTCCTGGGCTCAGGTAATCCTACTCCAGCCTCTTGAGCAGTTGAGATTGCAGGTGCATGCCACCACGCACAGCTAATTTTTAAAATTTTTTGTACAGATGGAGTTTCACTATGTTGATCAGGCTGATCGTGAATTCCTGCCTCAGTTTCTCAAAGTGTTGGGATTACAGAAGTGAGCCACCACCTCACACAGCCTCAAACTTCCCATTTGTAAAGTTTTCCTCATGCAAAACTTCAAAAATATATATACATACAAATCCATAGTCTCTCAAAGTTTTGAAGCATTTCACATTTCCTACCAAACTTCATCACATTTCTTACAAAAACCCAGACCCCAACAAAATATTAGATGAAATATTACTCTCCTTCTCAGACTTTTTCATTCTATATTATTTGGTTTTTCATCTCTTCCTTCAGTAACAGAACTGGACAGAATTTATCACAAGAATTATTCAATTTTTATTTTTTTTAAACGAAAACCTCCACTTTATATGGCAAAATCACACCTGACTAGCTTAGTTAAAAAAAATTGTGGAATTACTATTTTTAGATCAATATCTTAATCCCTTTGTGTATTAATTTCTATAGTGAGTTTCCCTTTGTTTCATCTTGGCCAATTGTCTCAAAATAAACTTTAATTGATCACACAGTACCAAGAGACACAATGTGCTTGAATTAATGCACTTGTATTACATAGCATATCCAGACAAAAATAACCTTCTTATAACACATTTTGGGTGAATGTCCCTTACCTGATTTTCCTTAGTTTGAATACCAGAATGTTGTCTTTAATAGAAAAGAACTAAATATTGTAGTTACTTTTATATTAAAAATGCTAAGATAAGAAAGATTCTCATTTTAGGACCCCATGAAAATGTCTAAATAATCTGTTAAGAATGACTCTTAGACGACATTGAAATACTATTTACTCTAAAATTGTATTGTATATATTGTTGTATACATTAGAGGAAGAAAAACCTGACTCTTCAGCTTTCCCTCTTTCAGAAACAAATTAATATTTTGACAACCAGTTGAGTCATGAGAGTTTGCTCTTATTTGATCTGGGACCTGATCTTTCTGTTAGCATCCAAGTCAAGATTCCCAGGCATCCCATTCTTGTACTATGATGCTGCCCCTTCTCTCAGGACTCCACAATGAAGTTGAAACCTTTCATTGTTCACTTTTTCAAAATGTGTTCTTCAGCACTGAGCTCTATAAGCTCATTCATTCAGAAAAGGTGTAGAAGGCTTCAGCTCAGTCCTCTAATCTGTGGAGACTGATGCCTTTATTTTTGTTCTCACTGATAACAGCATTCTGTATTCAGGTTCTGATATTGGAAAGAAATTTTTTTTTCAAGACTTTTGGTGGAATGACTCTTCCCACTTAGGCCCAAACTAAAAACGAATGCTCCATTATTTTTTTAGTGCTTTGTCTCTTCCTAGTTAACATCGTTAAACATTGCCCCGGTAACAATAACTCAGGGTGCTGCCATTGAATCATTTTATACTAAATAAAAAATAGATTAAATATACTTGTGAATACTTTACTAAAGACAACTTCTCAAAGAAGACATATGAGTGCCAATAAGATGAAAAAATTCTCAGCCTCACTAGTCATCAAAGAAATGCAAATTAAAACCACAGTGAGATGCCACATAACTCCAGTCAGGATGGCCATCATCAATAATTCAAAAAAACAACAGATGCTGGAGAGGATGCACGAAAAGGGAACACTTCTATACTGTTGGTGGGAGTGTAAACTAGAACAGTCTCTGTGGAAAACAGTGTGACGATTCCTAAAAGATCTAAAAATCAACCTCCCATATGGCCCCACAATCCCCCTACTGGGAATATAGCTGGAGGAACTCAAATCACTCTATGAAAAAGATACCTGCACACATACATTTATCGCAGCATTGTTCACAATAGCAAAAACATGGAACCAACCATGCTGCACATTGAAAAAGGACTGGATGAAAAACAAGTTGTACATATACATGATGAAATATTACACAGTCATAAAGAAGGACAAAATTATGAACTTTGCAGCAACTTGAATGGACTTGGAGGTTATAATACTGAGTGATCTATCACAGAAACAAAAAACAATATTACATGTTCTCACTCATAAGTGGACCTTGAGCAACTATCATAATACTATAAGAAAGGGATTTGCAGTCATGGGAAACTGCCAGGTGAGGGTGGGGGCAGGATTGGTAGTAGTGGGAAATTGCCAGGAGAGGGTGGGCATACCTCATCAACAAGGGTACCTGCATAACGAACATTTGTATTCCTAGCCCTGAATTGTGCCCCACATATTTGAAATTAAAAATTTTAAAAAGAAAAAGGCTAACTACAAATAGCTAGTTTACAAGTGAATTTGTAGAACACTACACATTCATTTAAAAAAAAAAGACAACCTGCAGTACTGGGTCACCTGTCATGGACAGCACTTTTGTGAAAAAAGGACAAAGTATTATTATAAGGCAAAACAGTCTATTTTAAACTACCTGTAGTTCCACTATGTAATAATAATTACAGTTAATAATGTAATAATATTTTAGTGACTTTCTAGTCTCTTTTGATAAAAATATATGCATTTCTTAGAAAGATTAAATCCCTTCCTGCTATATTTTTGTGGACTGCTATTGATAAAGAAAGATGTATCAAGAGCATTTTCCTTGCTCATTAAATATTCTTCTACAACTTTTTTTTAACTTTCATGCATTTTGACCTTAAGACACTTTAGCAAATAAATAAATAAATATTAAAATTAAGGTATAACATTGAAGTCTACATACTTTGAAAACTTTGTACATTGATCAGATTGCCAGTTTAGGGCAGGCATTCTTCACCTAGTATCAGAAGACTGTACCAAACTGAATCTCTAATTAGGTCAACCAATTTTTGAATAGAAAGGGCCACCCCTTCTCCAAAGGGCAAGGTGCTAGAAACAGTAGAGAATTCATTTTTTAAAAATGGATTAATATTTTTAATCTGAGTTGTAGAAAATAGAAACTACTCTAGATCGCTTAAGCAGGAAAGACTCTATCAAAGTAAAATACAGGCTTATAATACCCATGGGTGAGTCAAAGAAATATATTTGGGACTTGATTTACAGAGCTAACTCCCAAAGACATACTGGTAAACCATCACATCAAGGGAGGCAGTGCCTCTTCTAGGATGAGGAAGCTTCTGGCTCCAGAAGTTGCTATATTCAGGAAATTTTTGTTGCTGCTGACTGGTTCAGAACCATGGTGCATCTGAATGAGACTGTCTCAAGTAGAGGAAGTCCCTCAGCCTGATTCTCTACACCCATGAGGGGAGTGACTGTACATTGAGTTCTCTGCTAACACTCCTGCCAAACAACCAAATGCCTCCACATCTCTCCTCATTTCTACTTTCTAAATCTAGCCAAAGAACTCCAATTGCTCTCCAAAGTGCTCTAACTCTAAATTACTTTAGAAAATTAGCTACAAGGAGGTCTGGGAAATATAGTTTTTAGCTTTATAACCTTGGTATCATATAAAGAGATTCTAGACTGTGTGAATGAATGTTGGACATCAATCCATGACAGCCACAATAAAGAAAAAAAAAGCTAATGTACTTTGGAAAGATTTATTCATTTATCATTCTTAAACTGTTTTCCAACTTTCTTGATGACGGAACATTTTTAAACCCGTTTTGAAAAATACGGACGTTTTTGTTCAACTAGAGATGAATCCAAACCCAAATCTCTGTTCAGGAGCTTAAAAATCAGGTGCTCACAATTAGGTAATTTGGAAAAACAGTTACTTTTTAAATGTAATTTCGTAGTGTCGCCTCAAAAAATGTTTGTAGTTACAAAGAACTAGATCTCAACCTAACCAGGCATTTGGAAAATGACAAAAACTTTATAAAATAGTCCATGGCCTTCTGGTTTTCCTTTTAAAAATACTCCTCTTACAAAAGTATTTTTAATCTAAATAAATTATATATTTGAAAGGCTGTTAAGGTTTTCTACATTTTATAGGACTATATGAGGCAAAAATGAAGAAAAAGTAAATAGATAAGGTGCTGTCTCATTTTTTTTTTTTTTTTTTTTTGAGTTGGAGTCTCACTCTGTTGCCCAGACTGGGGTGCAGTGGCTGCTCCCGGCCACCGCAGCCTTGACCTGCTGGACTCCGGTGATCCTTCCGCCTCAGCCTTCCAAGTAGCTGGAACTACAGACACGCGCTACCATGCCCAGTTAATTTTTGATGTATTGTGGAGACTACGTCTTACCAAGTTGCCCCGGCTGGTGTCCAACCAGCAGGCGCAGGCAGTTCACTCATCTCAGTCTGTCAAAGAGCAGGGATTACAGGCTGAGTCACCGAACCCAGCCTCATTTATGTTATGAATAATTATTTTGAAATTTTCTTGTTTCCTCTATAAGGAAAGAAAAACATCTTACTTCACTATTAGCTGTCCAAAATTTAAATACTCCAAAAAAATAGCCACAATCGTTTTTTAAAAATTTGTCCAAGACTCCTAGGTTACATAAAACCTATGTCTACTTTATACATTGCATTTACAAGGAAATTATTCCAGTGAATTATTATTAATAACTCACATATTGTTTGAGTTGTTTTTCTGCAATTGAGTAATTATAGACTGTGAAGATCTATTTACTCTTAGTTTCCTTGAGAACTTAGATTAGATACATTCTTTTTGGTAATGAGACAATAAAGTTGACTTTCCACACAGATTGATGAGAAAACCCCTTGGATTGGCAAACCACATATCAACCAGACACTACTCTGGGTAGAAGTGAAATTGCCATGCATGTTCTGTTTTACTAGGGGTCTAAAAATTGTTTCATGCTCAAAGTAAGAAACATTTTTCTAAAGATTTCCTGGTCGGTGAGGAAAAATTTACATTTTAGGGTTCCTTCAACCAATAAGTCAGTCTTTTCTGATCTTATCATTAAAAGAAAAATAAAGATTATGGTTCTTAGCTAACAGGTCATTTGGGAGTCACAATTGTGAGCATTCATTTGAGAATACCCTGGTTAGACATCACTGAATAGATAAATACAGTTGGTAATAACCACAGGGAACTACTGATTTTAAAGTGTGGCTGAAGGTGGTTCAAAATAAAGGAAGAAAGGGGAAAATAAAAGGGTTTATTCCCACTAGTGAAATCTTGTAGAACAGAGTTTCTTGAATTCTTGTCTGCTTCCTACTAACAAATATCTCATCTCACACACATTCAAACACACACTTTATCTATTCATTTCTCACGCTATGCTCATCCTTGTCTTTCCAGATTACCTTAGTCACAGAATTTTATAAAGTGTGATATCTAGTTTATTTATTCACTTGAGTATTATTTCAGAAATAAGAAATGATTTTTTTTAAGTGGTAAAGAGATGATCATTTAAAGACATGAGATAGTGAAACAGAGTTTCTTGTTTGGTTGAAGTTTCTTTATACTTTTTAAATTTAAAAAACCAGAAGTTTAATTGAAATGTAACAGATAATTAGTTCATAATTTACATTAATTACTATTAGGAATAATATTAGTCCCCAACAAATTGAATATTAGGTCTTTTTGAGATTTATTTCCTATATTAGCTATTAAAAAGTCAGTTCACAACAGGAATAATTTTGAACTTTCTAGAGGTAATTTTTTTCTTTCTTGAAAATCCACCTCTCTTCCAGGATAACCTAGAAATGAATTATTTCCAAAAATAGCCTAGAATTACACATGTATATGAAATAAAAATGGAGTATGCTGTTTTGTCCTCAAGACTATTAGGAAAGCCACTTATTTTTCATTATTTTTTTAATCAACTAGAAGTTTCAAATACTAATTTACCTCTTTGAATAGCACACCAGATAAAGAAACATTGATTAAGAAATTCCATAAGAAATTTTTTTATTTTTTTTATTTCATTAAACACTGACTTAAAGGATTACAATGTCTGGGTCCTCTTCAGTGATATGTTGTTGACTCTGAATATTTCTTTGTTTGTTTTTTTTGTTTTTGTTTTTGTTTCTTGAGTTGGAGTCTCACTCTGTTACCCAGACTGGAGTGCAGTGGCACACTCATGGCCACCGCAGCCTCGACCTGCTGGGCTCTCATGATCCTTCTGCCTCAACCTTCCAAGTAGCTGTATCTACAGGTGTGTGCTACCACACCCAGCTAATTTTTTATTTATTGTAGAGATGAAGTCTCGCCAAGTTGCCCAGGTGGGTCTCGAACCCGTGGGCTCAGGCAATCCACTCGCCTCTGCCCCCCAAAGTGCTGGGATTACAGACTGAGCCACTGAGCCCAGCCAACTCTGAATAGTTCTTCTGTAATTCTCTCCTCTCCTAGATTCATGATGTTACATTACTTTTTTTCTCTGTATTTCTCTCACTCTCTTGCTTTGTTGCTCTCTCTCTTTTAAATTATCTTTCTAATTGCTACTTTATCAGTATTTTTTTTAACCTCCTCTTTCCAAGATCTATTTCTGGGATAACTGACCTTCTCTTTTCCTAAATGTAACTTTTCTTTAGTTATAATAACTTTCTAGCAATATCAGAGAGGGCTTTATTTGTTATGCTATATGTGGTCCTTTAGAATTCTGACATTCTATGATTTGTTCTATTTTCAGTTCGATGTTTTTTAACTCTAAACTCTGAACTGATATTTAAGCAGACACTCTTTATTCAGCAGATATTTGCTGGAAAAGCGTTGTGTCAGACATGTGGGAGGTATTCAGAAGATTACTGGAAAATACACACACACACACACACACACACACACACACACAGTTTCTGTTTTCATGAAATTCAACCTGACTAAAGAGCCCTCTGTTTACTCCTCCAAATAGTCTTGCATGCAGCTCTGCTATCTACTCATCTTTCATAGGGAAAGCAATAGATAGTTCTACAAAGGAAAGAGGTTGCAGAGACCTATGAAGGAAAGAAAAATAATAATACTGGAAGAGGAAACCTAAGTGAAGAAAGAGGACATTAAAGACAAGTAAGACAAGGTTGGATGTGGTGGCTCAGCCTGTAATTCCAGCACTTTTGGAGACCAAGGTGAGAGAATTGCCTAAACCCAGGAGTTTGAGATCAGCCTGCGCAAATTGGTGAGACCTCATCTCTACAATTAATCACAAGAAAATCTAGCCAGGCGTGGTGGCATGCGTTTTAGTTCCAGCTACTTGGAAGGCTGAGGCAGAAAGATCACCTAAGCCCAGCAGGTCAAGGCTGCAGTGGCTGTGAGTGAGACTCCAACTCAAAAGCAACAACAACAAAAGAAAGACAAAAGGGGCAGGGCCTAGACTTTTGAACAGATTTAAGTAAATGCTGTATTGTGTGGAGCTTTGAGGAGAGAGATGTGGGAATTGAAGAATTTTAGAAGATCTTTGTATTTAGCAGTCTAATCCCTTCTTTGATGATCCTTCAATAAAATTTTCAGTAGAGAACTACAGAATAAGTCTGAGTTCTGCAAATAGACTTGTGAATTGGTGTTTAGTTTGCCTGTGTCCTGAGAGATATGGTTTTTGGGATTGATATGGCGGGGGGGGGAGTGCGGTTCACTAAGCCTTGTTTTATTAAGGTTATTCCAATAATGAAAGTACATTCTTGTACTGAACCTGTGTATCTCTTGTACCTGTGGTGAACTCGTGTTTATTTTATATGGTCGATCCTTGAGAGTCATAAACTAAGACTTGATCCTTGTGTCAAAGAAGGATGGCAGGTTAAAAATCACTGGAGGGAATGTATATGCCCCAAGTCAATGACCAGCAGATGTAAGCAAGCCTTAAACAAGTCAGAGCAGGAGATTCTTCCTGCATCTCTCAAGTCTCTTTTTTTCTCCTGGGTCTGGAATTTGAGGAGTCTGGGTTTACTTCAGGAGTTTCTTGGTGGCAGTACAAAATTGCGTGTGTATATAAGAGAATTCATTAGATTCTCAAAGCTACCCAGAAAAGGTTTAAAGTAACTGATCTAATTATATGCTATATACTTTGTGTTAGTTTCCCTTTTGTTACTCTGAGGTGTTAGCCTTTTGGAAACATATCAGCCTTGTCTCAACCGGCAATTGAAAACCAAAAGATGGGATATCCACTCAAGTTCAGACTGGAAGTTAAAGTGGGGGTGTGCCCCACCCCACACCAATACAGTAATGACAATATTCACTTACAATAAAAAATCCAAGGAAAAGATAAATCACAGGGACAGGTGTCACAGCTGAAAGATTAACCACTTTTCCACCCTCTCCAATCTACCTTAGAGACTGATTGTCGCATTGCTTATTTTGAGGAATTTAGTTTTCATCTGATCAGGAAACCAGTTGTTTTCCTTATATTGCTTGCCAAATATCTTCCTGCCTCAACTGCTCACCACAAATTCAACATGCTCAAAAGCAAGTTAATAATCAACAAGCCATATCCCCAAATCAAATAGCCTTGCTTTCCCCAGGGTTTTCTATTTCTGTAAAATTTCCAAATCATTCTTGCTCATTTCAATTTTTGCTTGATCTTCTTAGGCCCTATATAGCCTACCATTTTTACCTTTATTTATTTGTCTACCTTCTCTTCTTCAACACTGTCACCCTTAGCATCCAAGTCGGGGATTTCTCATTCAAACAACAGCTCAAATTGTTCAGTACAAAGAGATAACTTGAAGATTATTTTTTTCTTTTAACCCCAAAACAATTGTATGTGTGTATTTTTTTTAATGTACAAGAATAACATTTTTTGCCAATATTTCAATTTTTCCAAATAAACATATTTAAATTAAAAAATGAAACCAGACGTATTTACCTAAATATTGCTGAAAAGTTTAAAAATTAGCATCTGTCCTAGGAAAAGCGTTTGGAAACTGAATTGCTGGCCTATGCCATTTAACATTCATGAAGGTTAAGAGTTTATGCCCTCAAGTCAGACTGATAAGGGTGTCACATACTAACACCGCAGCCTTTTGTGAAGTTGCTTCACTTTACTAATCCTATTCTGTCTTGATCTTCATCAATATAATTTGGGGATATGAATAGTATTTGCCTTGTAGGATCAAGGTATAGATAAATGAGTTAATAAACATAAATAATTCAGCATAGGATGTAGCATACAACGAGCTACTAGTAATTGAAAGAGTAATTACTGCTACTATTTTTGAGTTTATATTATGCTACTTTGCTTTAACTTTTTACTAAATAGCAAGTTCCTTTCTTCAATATATGTGCTGGTTAATTAAACTAAGTCACTAACTTAAATACCTAGTTTATCTTATAGGAAATTATTATTATTATTATTTTAATTCACTTATTCTTATATTCAGAAATGGTTACTATTTGTCAGATATGTCAGGTGAGGGACATTCTTCCCTCTTCCAGAAAAGCTGTGCTTTTGTGGGATTTTATTATTCCTACTGTTAGAATTTTGACTATACGACTAATTTTAGAAAACGGACTTCAATTTGGCCTTTCTGTGACTAAAAATGAATAGAGATATTACTGTCTGATCCAGGTTTAACAAAGTCCCCTAAAAGAATCCCCTTTGGGCAAAACTGCAGATGGGTTTTCTGCACCACTGAATTCCACATTTCCTTATAATTAAAAAGGTGGGTAAAATCCTCCTCACTTACATCTTAAACCCAAGAATGTTTACTTATGCACATCCAAAAATTGCTGGTCTCTTTCCAACAGAGAAATAGTGATTTATTAATAATGTTCCTTAGGGTGATAAAAGATTTTGAAAACAAAGACCCTTTATAGCTGAAAACCATTGGCTGTTAGGACAAATATTGAAACAGAGTTAGTGAATAGTAATGTTTAACTGTTTTGGTGAAGCTAACACCACTGAGTGAAGGCTATGCAAGTAGTAAAACCAAACGCATATGATTAGTAAATTTATTATTTGGGTCTTGTTCAATATAATAAATTTACTTGTTTAAAGGGGAATTACTCTTGCCACATATGTACATAAATCTTTGCTTGATGGGCAATGTAAGGGGGATAATTTGTTCCCTCTGTTGTGTAACTAATTCTCATAGGTATAGAGAAAATACAGAGGAGATCCTCATGAACACCTCAACTCATATCACACATCTAGGCACAGAGGAACTAAAGCATGAATGAATTGGAAAATGTCACTGGGTAATGAACAGAGACTGGCATGTGAAGGTTTATACCTGGTCCTAGGGTCTTCCTAGCTGTGCAGCTATTAATTCAACCAACCCTTACACATTTGAGAGTTGATTTCTTCATCTGTAAAACAGATTATGGGTAGTGCCTTTAAAGTGTCCAGCAAAAGGTGTTTCATCAAAGTAGTGTCATAATTACTAGAACATATCCTAAGTATGATTAAATGAAATGTGTAAATAGAATCTAAATATTACACACATATACTCTCCCAGACACATCCAGAGAGAGAGAGAGAGAGAGAGAGAGAGAGAGAGAGAGAGAGAGGAAGGAAGAGAGAGGGGATAATTGATTCAGTTATTATGAAGGATTTTCTCTGTGCCAGACCATGTAGTAGGCATTGCTGGTAAGCAATATAAGTGTGAACACTGAACTCCTGGGGATTTCAGCTGCTGGCTAAAACTGGATCCCTAGATGTGGTTTTCTTATTGTGCTTTATTAAGTTGATCAATGCATATATAAATCTATATACACTTTTTCAGGTCGCTTGTTAAGTCAGTGACTTAATTTGCATTTTCCTAACATAATCTTTTCTCCTTCTCCAAAGTTTAAGTCAGCAATGCAATTTTCACACAGACCTGGGACAAAGCATGACTCCAGTGAAAGAACACATAAAAGTTAATGAAACTAAGTAAAATAGATTAGCTCAAGTGTCACTTTTTTGCATGCACAATACTCAAAAACGTGTTCTACTTATTTTTATTTGTTCCTAGAAATAAGGCAATGTTTAAACCATTTCATGACCATGATTATCGTTTTGCAAAAAACATTTCCATTTAGTGTGCTAAAATACCTCAAACCATAGTACATTCTGTAGCCATTCCTTAAAGGCTCCAACTTGAGCCGGGCTCGGTGGCTCAGTCTGTAATCCCGCACCTTTGGGAGGCTGAGTTGAGTGGAATGCCTGAGCCCGCGGGTTCGAGACCTGCCTGGGCAGTGAGACCTCATCTCTACAATAAATTTTTTAAAAAATCAGCCAGGCGTGGTAGTGCATGTCTGTAATTCCTGCTACTTGGAAGGCGGAGGCAGAAGGATCGCCGGAGCCCAGCAGGTCGAGGCTGCGATGACTGGGAGCGGTCACTGCATTTCAGTCTGGGCGACAGAGTGAGACTCCAACTCAAAAAAAAAAAAAAAAGGGGCTCCAACTTAAGCAGCTGCTGCTATTCTGACTTCAGTTGAAATGGATACTCTTTATGTTGATGAAATAGTGGCATCATTAATCAGAATATGTCAAGCCATGGGCATTATTAATATTACTATCTAGCACTTATTAAGTGTAAATCATGTGTTAAGAACTGTGGCTCAAGCCTGTAATCCCAGCACTTTGGGAGGCTGAGGCAAAAGGATTGCCTGAGCCCAGGGGTTCGAGACCAGCCTGGGTAGCTTGGCGAGACCTCATCTCTACAATATATCAAAAAATCAGCTGGGTGTAGTAGTGAATGCCTATAGTTCTGGCTACTTGGATGGCTGAGGCAGAAAGATCGCCTGAGCTCAGGTTGACACTGGGGTGGCTGTGAGCATGCCACTGCACTCCAGCCTGGGCAGTGGAATGAGACTCCAACTCAAAAAAATAAAATAAAATAAAATATATATATATAAAATACATATATGTGTGTATATATATATATATATATATTGCAATAAGTGATTTAGATGGAGTAGTTCATTTAGTTAAGTGCTTTAGATGGAGTAGTTCATTTATTTCTCTTGACTTTATGAGGCAGGCAACAATAAAACCATTTGTATAGATAAGGAAACTGAGGCTTAAAGAGTCCAGTATCCCATCTCATAATTGGTGCATATGGAATTATGAACTCAGGGAGTCTATCTTCTGAGTCTGCCCTCTTAACCACAACTCTAAAATGCCTCCCATGAAACTGAGGTGTCTGTTGGAAACCAAGTTATCTTTCATACCAGGTGTTCTTTAAACTTCACTGTATTTATTTCTACTTTTCTCATAACCTCTGTAATCATCCACTTATTGAGTTGCAGCTCACAGTATGTGTGTGGGAGGTTGTAGATAACATACCAGCGGTTTGTGCTCTTACTCATGCTTGCCAGCTGTTCTGGCACAATATTTATTTGCCCCATAAATTCTAGACTGTTCGCTTTTATATAGAAAAAAATTTGTCAATTGACAGTTCATCTTATTTTTCTACTGAAAACAACACTGGAACACGAGGTATCCTTGACTTCATGTTCACAGTCTCCAAATAAATGGAATCCTGGGCAGAGAGCCTGATAGCGTGGAAGTATGACACAGCAGCATTCAGTCTACGCTCAAAAATTGCAAGTCTAAAATCAAGGATCCACCCTCCCCTACTCAAATTTTGTAAATTACTCTCTCTGCCTTCATCAACACAGGAAGGGATTAATGAAGGTTAAATCATCTTAATTTAGTTGTAAATGTGCCGACACAGTGTTTGAGATATATGACAGGTGTCAAGCAGGCATGCTTCCTTCCAAAAAGCCCACATGATGGCCCCCAGTAACTGGCATTATCTTTGTATTATCTAATGCCATATGGCAGAAAAGTCATTCACCTGGTAGAAGAGACAGGTCCTTCTTATCTTCCTTTTTCTGTTGTCTTTGTCTATTCAGAAAAACAATGTTACAAACTTGTTTTGAGATTGTCAGTGGTGATGCACTAATCAACCATTACAACGCCCTCCCCCACCCCAAATTTCAATCTTTAAAACACATTGCTTTTAGTTTCTAGTAAAAATATTTTGATACATCTACTTCTCCCCTGGAAATTGTTCCATCTTTCCCTTGATTTGTGGAATAATTATGGTTCCCTTGTTAGTTCATTAACTTTTCTTTTCCATTAAGCGGTCTGTCTTTTTTGACAGTACCTTCTGGCAGCTAAAATGCTAAATGTGAAATAATTTGGGATTAAGGGGAGGCCATTCTGTAGTCATCAAAAAAAAAGTAGTCTTCTCTCTTTAGGATGGAATTAGAAAGGCTTCACCATACTGCTACTAAGTTTCTAAGAAAGTACTCAGATAGCTAAGGCTAATTCTCTAGAGAGACTATTCTTAAAGGAGGGTAGGATAAATAGATGCTATGGGATGATGAGACATTGGTCACCCCTTTCCCAGTAACTGAAATAACTAATGTTTCTGTTATTTACTCTGTCCCTAAGCTACTTCTTGAATTCCCTTACATGTGCCAAACATTTTTATAGCTCTGCCTCAGCCTCAAGGTATTTTTGATATGTTTATATAATAGGAAAACTGTTGAAAGTCAATATGATAGACTACAGTTTACCTGTATGCTGATTTTATGTTGGCTGGATCTTACACTCAACATTCTAATAATGTGTCATGGTGTTTAGGGGGAAAAGCTCTTAATTATGTTCTGTTTTCAACAGCTATTGGGCAAGCATGGAAACCCTTGTAGTTAGATATTGCCTTATGATACACACATCAGCAAACAGAAACCAAAAATATACATTGTTTTCTTCTATTGTTGTAACTTTGTTCATGTACTATTGCCCCAGGGCTTCATCATTTCTGGTCATTTTCTCCTAACCTACAAAGAGCAGACTCAGTTATGGTGCGTATTAAAATTTAATAGATATTTACAATAATTTCCATCTTTAGTGTGCTTTGGAAACTTGTTCACTCCTGGAGACTCCATTATAATACTTAGGTTTTTATTTTATTTTATTTTAAGATTTCTAAGTGTCTGAGGGGAAAAAACACAATACATTTGTATTTTTATAATTATATGAACACATATGAGTAAAACTGCTTGAACCTGGATGTATATCATACCAAAGTATATATGAATAAAATAAAATATAACACTGAGGACATTTATTTTCTTTTCTTTTTTGGAGTTGGAGTCTCACTCTGTCGCTCAGCCTTGTCCTGCTGTGCTCCGGCAATCCTTCCGCATCAGCCTTCCAAGTAGCCGGAACTACAGGTGCACGCTACCACGTCCAGCTAATTTTTTGATTTATTGTAGAGATGAGATCTCGCCAAGTTGCCCAGGCGGGTCTCGAACCCACAGGCTCTGGCAATCCACTCACCTCGGCCTCCCAAAGTGCGGGATTACAGGCTGGGCCACCAAGCCTGGCTGGAAATTTCTTATCAACATTTAAAAATAATGTCTTCTAAAAATACTCAGCTGATGGAAAAGTCATCAATAGCTCTCAGTTCCCTTGTGTGATATATGAAAGCGATCATAGTACTCTCAGAAGTTTACCATGTACTCAAGTACCAGGGTTTAAAGAGCTACTTGTTTTTTCTTTCTTTCTTTCTTTCTTTCTTTCTTTCTTTCTTTCTTTCTTTCTTTCTTTCTTTCTTTCTTTCTTTCTTCTCTCTCTCTCTCTCTCTCTCTCTCTCTTTCCTTCCTTCCTTCCTTCCTTCCTCCCTCTCTCTCTCTCTCTCTCTCTATTTCTCTCTTTCTCTCTTTCTTTCTTTCTTTTTGAGTTGGAGTCTCACTCTGTTGCCCAGACTGGAGTGCAGTGGCCACCACAGCCTCGACCTGCTGGGCTCCAGCGATCCTTCTGCCTCAGCCTTCCAAGTAGCTGGAATTACAGGCGTGCGCTACCACACCTGGCTAATTTTTTATTTATTGTAGAGATGAGGTCTCGCCAAGTTGCCCAGGCGGGTCTCGAACCCGCGGCCTCAGGCAATCCACTCACCTCAGCCTCCCAAAGGTCAGGATTATAGGCTGAGCCACCGAACCCGGCTCTTTCTTTCTTAATAGAGAGAATTCCAGAATACAATAGTGAAAGCAAGGGATCTAATTGTCTTAAAGCACGTCACATGCTGGATAATATTGGAGTTAGAGACTTTAGTTGTATCTCTCTCTTTTTTTCTGTTAACCAGGCTTGGATTCTTATTTTGTCACCCAGGCTGGAGTGCAGCTCATGGCCACCACAGCCTCGACCTACTAGGCTTAGGTGATCCTTCCGCCTCAACCTTCCAAGTAGCTGAAACTACAGCACACACCAGCAAACCCAGCTAACTTTCTGATTTTTTGTAGAAATGAGGTCTCCCTGAGTTGCCCAGGCTGGTCTTGACCCCCTAGACTCAGGAAATCCTCTTGCCTCCACCTCCCAAACTGCTATGATTACAGACATGAGCCACTGTTCCTGGCATCATCATCATTATTATTATGATGACTATTATTATTATTTTGAGTAGGAGTCTTACCCTGTTGTCCAGACTGAAGTGCAGTAGCTCACTCATGTCCACTGCAGCCACGACCTGCTGGGCAGTCAATTCTTCTGCCTCAGTCTTCCAAGTAGCTGAAACTACAGATGCATACCACCACACCCAACTGATTTTTTGATTTATTGTAGAAACGAGGTCTCGCTGAGTTGCCCAGCCTGGGCTCGAGCCCCTGGACTCAGGAAATCCTCTCGTCTCTGCCTCCCAAAGTGCTACGATTGCAGACATGAGCCACTGCTCCTGGCATCATCATCGTCATCATCATCATCATTACTATTATTATTTTGAGTAAGAGTCTCATCCTGTTGACCAGGCTGGAGCGCAGTGGCATGCTGACGGCCACTGCAACCTCAACCTGCTGGGCTAGGTGATCCTTCTGCCTCAGTCTTCCAAGTAGCTGGAACTACAGGCACCACCACCATGCCTGGTTATAGCTGTATCTAATAGTAAGGGAAACAATGGTCCAGTGGAAAGGGTACAAAGCAGAGCAAATATTATTGAATGCAATCAGAACAGTAGCATATGGGGACTATTTGAAAGCATTAAGAAAAGTTTAACTGAAAAGAGAAGGTGTAAGAAAGAAGCATGTAGGTACAATGACTGCTTTCATCTAATTGAGGGGCTGCCCCATATGGCATTATATTTTGTTCTAATCCAGAGTATAGAAGTCAGACAGCAGGGTGACAATTGTAAGGAGAGACATCCTGCCTCAGTAGACAGAACTTTCGGATAAAATTAATTGTTTTTAATGAAATCAATTGCCTTGTGTTAGAGAGCTGTCCCTCTACTTTGGTGTATTCTGGCAAAAAAAAAATTATGGTATTCTGTTGAAAAGAAGCTTACATAGGGTTACACTAGATAATACCTATTGTTTTTCTAAGACTACAATAACAAAACACACACAGACTGGGTGGCTTAAGCAACTGAAATTTTTTTCACAGTTCTGGTGACTAGAAGTCCAAGTTCAAGGTGCCAGCAGCGTTGGTTTCTTCTGAGGCCTCTCTGACTTGCAGATGGCCACAGTGACCTCACATGTTTTTTTTTCACTGTGCCGTACATCTTTAATATTTCTCTGTGTGTCCAAATTTCCTCTTCTTATAAGGATACCAATCAGATTGAATTAAGACTTACCCAACAGCCTCATTTTAATTTAATCACCTCTTTGAAGGCCCTATCTCTAAATACAGTCACATTCTGAGGAACTGGGGGTTTAAGCTTCCACATAGGAATTTGGGTGAGTGAGTGGCACATTTCAGTCCATAACAATATCTGAATTCACTTCTGATTTCCACGAGTTATTCTTAAGGAGAGAAGGGACAATTTAGACTACACTGAAGCCTGCTTCCTGGAAGAGGAAAAAAAACCCTCAACCTAAATAAAGGACTGGGAACACCATCAGCATACTTCCCTAAATTAATTCCTACCACCAGAGGGTCTCTTGTCATCTGTCTACAAACGCAGGTTTAGCCATAAACTGTGCTCTTTGGCTTCTGGTTGAATGTGGAGAGGATTAAATTCATTATAATATTAAATAGATCCGGTGGAATTAGTTCTCAGCAGAGAGCAGCTGCTGGATCCAGCAGTGCTGTGACAGGCTCCACCAATTATGCAATGCAAATATAATCATCTGACTTCCACCATTTCCAGGCCTTGACAAGCCCTGCAGATTTGTTGGATGATTTCTTTCGATCTGGTCTCATCTATGTTGGCTTGACAGTTGCTAAATCAGAGGCCAAAGTGCATCTTTGACAGTCATTCAAGACTAAAGCTAAAACAGAAAACAAAGGTTGGATCTTAGGTGATCCAACGAGAAAAATCCAGGCACACTTGTTCATTTTGCTCTTATTAATACAGTTGACATTGAGTTAACTACTAGCAATGTTGCCTGATTTTTGCTTACAGCAGCAAATTGAAGGTAGGATATAGATACCCTAGCACCTACTCTATTATTAAGGAGATTTAACTTAGCTGAATTCTGAATGCATGTATGCTTTCATAACAATGTCTTAGCTTAAAGACAGTGATGTATTTTCATATGGCAGAAAGTACTAAGAAAACATATCCGATTTTGTTGGATTAGGTAAGTCAAGGTTGGGTTGAAACTATTTAGTAGAGAGTTAGAATGAAGTTGAGTGGATCAAAGTGAACGCTCACACAGAGTTTTAGAACAAATTTAAGCTATATTCACTTAGATGTTAATGAGCATATGAGAGGAAGTTCTTAATTTTGAGGCATAAGCGTAGGTACTCAATCTGCTTGCAAATTTGATTATTTAGGTACTAGGTACAAGGCAGAAAGGAGAGTGTGTTCACTGAAATTATCTATAAATGCAGGTAAAAGTATGCTATCCCAATTCTTTGTCTGTAGAAACTCACGATGAGATTGTGTGCTCTTATAACAAGAGAGAAGGTGTCAGTGGAAACATCATAAAATTATACTAAAGTAATGTCACCTAGACCCCTATTCTCATGTGAAAATGAGTTTGGTTATATTTTTTCCTGTACCTGTATGTGCTTTTCCTGGGGTTAGATTGCTTCCGGGAAGGTTATATGCTACTATTGTGTTGACATCTCGGGAGAAAATTAGAAGAATAAAAATAAAGACAGATCGTTTGTGAAAAGAAGAGCATCCTCCTTTTACAACTGTCTTCTCTGATTCAAAATAAGTCTGTAAGCAATGTCAGAAGTGGAAGGCTGCATTCTCTAGATTTTCTTATATTGGAAAGAATTTCTACATTAACCACCTTACCAGTAATCATTCTGATGAACATTAAGATGCTTCACTGTGTTAATATGTTAATTAGAAAAATGTATTGGTTCAATAGTCACATCCTCCCAAGTACAATATGAGCATTTTGTAAATGGCCTTTTAATGATGCAGTTTTCTCTTCCCTCTACTTCACTGTAAACTCACCTACTCACAGCATGTTTGGTTTAAGTGGGGAACAACTGTAACAGGCAGTTCCAAGAGTGAAGAACTCTCAAGGTAATTTTCTGAGCCTAAGAGCCTTAGGGCTACTCCATGGAAGTAAATATTTATTCCTATTTATTTCTGCGTTGTTTTTTGTTGTTGTTGTTGTTTTTTTAAAGTGAGACTCTTGCTCTGTGGTCCAGGCTGGACAGTGGCGTGATCATATCTAACTGTAGCCTTAAACTCCTATGCTCAGGGGATCCTCCTGCCTCAGCCTCCTAAGTAGCTAAGAGTGTATCACCATGCCTGGCTCATTTTTTGAAAGCTTTCTGTAGAAACAGGATCTTGCTATGTTGCTCAGTCTGGCTTTAAACTCTTGGCTTCAAGTTATCCTCCTGCCTCGATCTCCCAAAGCACTGGGATTATAGTGTGAACTATCATGCCCAAACTTTTTCCTACTTTCTAGCCCTCCATACTGATGGGTGCTTGATCATAAACAGTGCAGGTTGCATACCAAGCCTTCTTACATAAGCTTGTTCTTTGAAATTTGAGAGAAAAAAGATTCACGCAAAAACTGTATTTTCTGACTGTTATAGCCAAAGTGCGAGAAAGAAGTTGTCAACACACAGAAAGTAGAATTTGAGTCCTTTATTAGCTGGCAGTTCAGAGTAGACTAGTGCCATAAAGAACTCTCGACCCCAAACAGAGTGGGCAGGGGGTTTATAAAGGTAAAAACCACAAAAGCTGTACAGTTATGATTACATTTTTGGCAGAGCATTTGTTTCCAAAAAGATACAGCTACAGAATTTGTAATTAGGTAGTTTCCAAGCACCGAGGGGAACAAGAATGTGGGCTTGTGATTATGAGAACATTACAACTTGTGTTTACGGGAAGGTTATGCAGAGGGATCATCTCTGGGTATGAACAGCTAAAATGGAGAATCTGTTACAAAATGGAGTTACTTATGTTAAGCAAGCTATTACAGGTCATTAAAGGTTTTTTATGCTATTACATGACAAGGCAAATAAAAGCCTTTTTAAAAAATCTTAATAAGGCTGAATTCAAAATATATTTGTCTTTTTTCTGGGTCAGTTGTTTAGCCCCACTGTCTTTTTTGCAACACTATCTCAGAATTGTACTTCCATCGCATTTGTACAGTAGTTCTTACTAAGAAATTCCTTCTTATTCTTTCATTTGTGCTAGAAAGTACTAATTGAGCATTTCTTCTATGCCAGGTACTGAGGAAGGAAATGGAAACACAGATGAACAGGACTTGATTCAATTTTGAGGGAAGATTCATGCAAACCAAAACTTATGGTAGAGTGTGACATATATTTTGATACAGTGATTTGCAGGTTTCTGGGAACCCAGAGAATGGCACATATCTCAGTGTGGAAAGGAATGTGGGTCTTTCTGTCCATACACCAGTGTGTCCATGGCTTGGGGACATGTCAGGTTTGCAAGCATGTTCCCTTTCCTTGCAGTAATTCCCAAAAAGTAAAGATGTTCTCATTCCTTTTGTGGTGGTCACCACCTGCCACTAGTAGCTGAAGATTTTGTAACCACTCCCCATTTGCTACACCTGGGACAGCTCTCCTTTGCACCACTTATTCTAACTGGCTCCTTGAAGGATATTACTGTTAAAATCTATCAGGAAACAGATAAGAGTGAAAATTGAACAGTCTCACAAAACAAGTAAAATTTGTCAAAGGTGAATGAAGGTAGAGTTTCAGGAAGGTGGATGCACTAAGTAGAGGGAAAAGAGAATGTGCATAGAGGTGAAGAGAAGTGAGATAACCTTGTTTTCTTTGAACTTTGTGGCCATAGAGCACACAGAGTGCACCCCTTCAACAAGAAGTTGCCCTTGTGAGATTTCCAATTAATAACACATTCTTAAATATATACTCCTTTTACTTGAAGATGTTCTGCTGATATGCTGGAAGTAAATTTAGAATTTGTCACTTGCTCTTCTCAGGTATTAATGAAAGTAAATCAAGCAAAGAAAAGATACTTCCTTCTATGTAATGCCCATCCCACCCCACCCCTGTTCCCCTTCCCCTCCACCTCCCCGCTGCTTTTTCTTTCAATGTCAATATCAACTTTAAACTTTTAAACACTCTCAAAACATTCAGAAGAATGTGATTGGGAACAGAAGTCGATGGCCTACTTTTACCGGTATGTGTCGAGGATAAATTTGACCTGCCTTTCAATGAAAGACCTAAACTTGGGAGTCACTGAGGACTTCATCCAGGGAATTGGGGTAAGGGACAGGAAATGAACAAAGAGAAGGATATGGCATCAGAAGAAACAAAAAGATGGCCAAGAGGCTAGAGGTAACTTGTCCAGCCTGTGTTAGGGTCCAGCTTTATGGTTACATCCCTGTGCCTTTCCTGTCTTTTACCCCAGCCTTGGCAGCACAGTGGCCACAGAGAACTGGTCTTGTAGTAAAGCTCAAAGCAGGAATTATGTGATCATTCAAATAGTGTTTGTTTGTGGTCAGTGGAGGCAGTGGAGAAAAAAAGGTACCCACCTTTAATGATTTTATTGTATTTCCATCTTCAGTGAAATAAAAGCCATTGCAAACTGAACTTCCAAGGCAACAGTATATCTAATGAGTAGAGAAATAGAGGCATTGGAGCAAATCAGACCTAGATTTAAATCCTATCTACATTCTTGGAAAATTACTTCACTTCTCTGAGTCTCAGACATTAACAATTCAACAGTGATATTAATATCTGCTTCATAAAATTACCTGAGAATTAGCTACAACCTGATAGAAATAAGCATGTAAAAGTGGTATCAATTACATTGTATGACATAATAGTGTGACATCATAGAACTCTGTAACATGACAGGACAAAGTCTTTTGAGGCATGATGTCATGACATGTCTGCACATATATATAGTTTCTGTGCTTGTCAGTATCTCAGTTTCAGTCTAAAATTTCTATCTCCTAAATATACTATTTTCAATTCATATAGCATCTTCATTCTTACTTAACAGACTTAAGACAATTGGTACACTGCTGTATTATTTTAGTAAATTTGAACACCCTTTGTATGTGTGTACACATGTCACAACATCAAACCTCAAGAGATTTTGCCCTATAATGATAGAAAGAAAATGCTATGGTGTTTTGTTGTCAGAATATAAAATTTGATGACTGTTTCACTGCAATATTCCTTCTTCAATTGGGTTTATCATGAGGAACTCCTAGTTACTACATGGTTGATCAGATTGGGTATATTTTATTATTTTCTTAATGACAAACCACTATCAGAATTGAATAAATCAGTGATATAAAACAAAACAAATAATACTGCACCTTGCAAAAATCATAAGAAAAGACTGAGACAGTAAAAGAAACAAACAAACAAACAAACAAACAAAACAGAGCTATGAATTGACAGTGAATATGACAGTGAAAGCCAGAGCTTCAATTTTATTGTTTTTTTTCCCCCTTTTCCTTGACCCCTAGAGAATACACAAATAAAATCAATTAATGGGCCTTGAAGAAGAATCACTTTAAACTGGTTCAATTAAACCCCTCAATGCAGAGAACAGAAGGGAGAAAAAAAACAAAACAATAAATACGTCTTAAAAAATGGACTTGTCAGAGGCGCCAGGGTCCCGACATGCACCATTACTGACGGATCGAATCGCACTTCCATTAACACCATAATCTTATAGACTCCACAGGCTGTAAAAAAGGGATTTACTTTAATCAGGTTTGGTTAGGACTGAATTTGAAAAGTGCTACAAGTGAAATAAAACATGACCTCCACCTCTTTGATTTTTCTCCAATGTTGGTTCCTTAGTATGTAATTTGCTGTCCACCAATGGGTCATTTTTAATGACTGTGATCTGCTGGTACATTTCTCTCTTGTAGTGTTGAAAATCATTAATACAAACCTACAATATTGCTTCCTATTTTTATTCATCTAATCATTTGATTTGACAATCATTGCTATCTCCAAGATAGTTCTCCTGAGTCTTCTTTTAGGCAAATACCTACTCTAGGCTTCTCCAGAGTTTCCAAATGATTTTCATAAGTTTTGTTTAAAATAAGAGTGTTAAGGCAGAAGGATCATTTGAGCCAAGGAGTTCGAAACTGTAGTGCACACACTGTAATTGTGCCTGTGAATAGATTGTATTCCAGCCTGAGCAACATAGCAAGATCCTGTCTCTTAAAAAAAAAAAAAAAAAAGAAAAGAAAAAGAATGTCTTGGGCTTTGGGTAAATGCTGGCTGAAGCAAAGTCAGACAGTTTTTATTTTTCTAATTGTAACTCTTATCAGTGTGTTTATTATGCTAATGTACTCTCCAAAAGGGTTAGGGTTACGTGTCTATGGGATATTTTCGAGCTTCTCATGAGAGTTATGTTCCGGACAAAGCATTAGGAGAAACAATGACTTAGGCAGCTTTTATTTATCTCACTCAGTAAATTCCCTAGAATAATTTGATTGCTGCCTTGTTGGTAATAAGCACTCACCCAGAGGGTGGCTGGAGTGACTGTGGCAGGCCAGGTGAGATGAATGGCCATTAAGTAGACTGGGAAGTCTATAAATCTAAAAGGTGTCAGAATAATTTGTTCTCACTGCTTTTTGCTTCATATTTCGGCCTTCCCAATTTTTCAAAAGATACCAGCTCAATATTGAGTTGAATTTCTCTTCCCTTCCTTCACAGAGCAGGGGGTCTAAGAAGACATGTAATATAATATCAAGAAGCAGTTGCTGCTGTCCCATTATTTACTTCAAGTGTGTATGTTTTTCAGTAATAACATGAACTGTGTTTTGTTCAGTATAGACTTTTAATTTGTAACAATAATAAAGGCCATTGAGCCATAACTGTTTTATTGGGCCACATAATGCTATATAGACTTAAGTGATCATGGCTGAGTACTGGTTACATGAGAGCTGGCCTGTGATTTTGAATCTTCCACTCTTAATGTAAACCCTGACCTTTAGTATAATTCTGTGCTTCATATGCTTATATTTTTACATTGACATTTTTTTTTAGGATTTAAATTTTTTGGTTTTTTTGAACTAAAACAGTTCAAATTTCTTTGTTATCCTGGTGTTCTCTTATCAACCAGGAAAGACCACAAGAACAAGAGAGGGGAAGGTTTATGAAAAAGAGATGTATGTGGTCCATCTGTGTCTAAGAAAATTCTGCTATAAGAGTTGGAAAGTGGAAAATTCTGAATTATCTGTGTCCAAAGGGCTAAAGGGTATTTGAAAGGAGAAATAACTAAAACTAGATTTGATGAAGGAAAAAAGAAGAAGGAAAATAAGACCGACAAAGAAATACCAGTAGAAATATAGAGGGGGAGGACAGAGAAATAGATGAGGTACTCAAAGCACGAGAAAACGGGTTGATTGGTAATGGAATACCAGGGAAAGCAGCACAGAGAGGATGAGCAAATATGATAATACCAGCATAATAAAGACCCCCCAAATTAAAGGATCTAATGGAAGATTTGGTCCTAGAATTGCAAGGTTAATTCTAGAAGCATTTTTAAAAGCCCCAAAAAGCATAAAATTCACTTCAAAAGAGTTCCAATTTTAAAAGCTCCCTAGAGGCACTGTAATAGAAAAGGGCTTTTAAATGCTATTTCTATTTTTTTCCCCTGTTTTCCTTAGGGGTTGTCTCAGAGGAATGATTTATTGTCTATTATATTTAAAGTGACAGGGCCAATTTTGAAGGCCTGCTGCAGTGGTGTTGCATCAAAGAACATGGGATTGCAGAATGTACCCTGTACACAGCCAGTCAGTACCTGGCTTCTGTTTGGCTTTGGCCAGCATGACTGACAGCAATGGAGCGAGGGGTGCATGGGCCTCTCCTTTTATGAGCTGAAGGACTGTTCTGTTGCTCACATATAAGTGAGACTAATTATTACATTTTTAACAGGATTTTTTCATCAAGGATAGTTTTTTTTTTCATCAAGGATAGTTTTTTTTTTAAAAGGTAAATAAACACAGTTTCTTCAAAAAGGAGATCCAGAGGCATATTTTCTGTAAGTCATTATGAAATGTCTCACTTTTATTTATTTAACAAATACTTATAAACATGTGCACTGTGTCCCAAACTGCTTTGCATAGAAGTTGGTAATTAATAGGGGTGAAGGGAAGAGAGAGAGAGAAACATTAAAAGAAAGTCTCTCTACCCATGATATTCCTAAAGTGTTTAAATCTAAAGACATGAATTGCAGTCTACATTCTACATGTGAAAGCTGTGAGTGAACTTGAGTGAGTCATTCAACCTCTCTGAGTAAAAAAAAAGCACTAATACATGCTCTGCTTACCTTGTAGAGTGCTGCAAGAATCAATTCAACAAAAGACAATGTGTGCCAGTGCTCTAAAAACTTTACAATTATTATGGTTAACCATGGTCAATTTTTCTCCCAATTGTTTCTTCTACAGTTTTTAGTGCTTTGTGGAATTGGGCATTTTGGCCAATATATATTATATCGGAACTCAGAACCATTCTAAATACGCTGACCTTAGGGTATAGTAAAATGGAATAGTACATTCTGTTACCTAGACATGCTTTCTAATAAAACACCCTTATTAGAATAATATAAAAAGTCGTCATATACTTGTATTTTCCCTTCTTTCACATTTAATTTTTCTCATTAGTTATTTTTTATACTTTTTTATGTTTTATACTTTTTCTGATTAGTATGATAGTCATTGTACAAAATCAGAAAATGCATAAAAATCAAAAGAAAAAAGGACCATTGTTAATCCTGTTACCAAGATTTAAGCAATGTTAGTATTTTGATGTATTTTTTCCTAGTCTTTGAATGCAATAATTGTTCAACATACTTTTAAGCAGAATTTATTTTTTGTTGCCTTTTTTCTTCTGTTAATATAATTATTTTTAACAAAATAATTAATTTAAAAATATGAAAGGTTGAAATTACATGTATTTTGTTAATTCATGATTCCTTTGGTTGGGATTTTTTTCATAAAATATTTTTACAATTATAATGCTGAAGTGAATATATTTGTACATACATTTTTATCTTAATTTATAATTATTTTCTTAGAGATAATAGATTTCTAGACACAGAGCTTCTTCTTTTATAAACATTTACCAAACAATGGAAGTTTTCACTATCACTAGGAAGTATTCCAAGATGCCTTTCTCATCACATCTATATCAGCAATGAGTATTATCTTTTGTTTCTTGTTTTCTAATATATTATCTCATATAATTTTTATGTGTATGTATATTTAATATCAAAATATAAAAGCTATATTTTAATTATTTTTTGATGTAGCATAAATTGTAGTCACATAAATTGTGTCACATTACATATTTCATAATGGGATCTCTGGATCCCATTATGAAATATTTGAGTCTGCTTATTAACATGATATTTAGACAATAAAATATTTATAAGAAGAAAAAGGGTCTTACAACAAACAATGGAGCAAATATAAATGTAAAATTTACTCTGAGTTTCCTGGCAGCCAAAATAGAAGTTTTATTTTATTATTATTAGTGAATAGAAGAAAACATTCTAATTCTTTAAGAAAAGCATTTTGAGTTATAGTACGTACTGAAATAAATTTACTTTATGGAATTTTAAAGAGAAAGTACTTAATAACATAATGAATGACACCTTTAACAGTGTTATGGCAATGTGACGGATCAAGTTATGTTTGTTTAAAACTAATAACTTTCCAGGATTGGCTCATTTTTAAAAAATATTTATTTATTTCAATAGCTCTTTAGGGGTACAGTGATTTTTTATTACATCGATGAATTGTTTAGTAGTAAGGAAGTCTGGGCTTCAATTGTACCTGTCACCCCCACTAGAGCACATTTCACCCAACAGGTAATTTTTATCTATCATCCCCCCACTACCCTTTCCTCCCTGAGTCTCCAATGTCTATTACACCATTCTATGTATCTTTGTGAACCTATAGCTTAGCCCCCACTTATAAGTGAGAACATGAGACATTAGGTTTTTGTCCTTTCCTGAGTTATTTCACTTAGGATAATGGCCTCCAAATCCATCTAAGTTGCTGCTGAAGACATTATTTTGTTCTTTTTAATGACTTAAAAGTACCTGATAGTGTGTGTATAAAATTTTATTTATCTATTCAGTATTTAATGGGCACATAGGTTGATTCCACATTTTTGCAATCGTGAATTATGCTGAGATAAACATACAAGTGCAGGTTTCCTTTTGATACAACAACCTCTGTCTGTTCCTTTGGGTAGATACCCAGTAGTGGGATTGCTGAATCACATGGTAGATCTACTTTTAGGTCTTTGAGAACTCTCCAGACTTTCATGAGGTTGTACCAATTTACATTCTCACAACAATGTGTAAGCATTCTCTTTTCACTGCATCCAGGTCAACATCTTTTTTTTTTTTTCTTTTTAATAATGGCTATTCTGATTGGTATACGGTGGTCTTATATAGTGGTTTTAATTTTCATTTCCTTGATGATTAGTGATGTTGAACATTTTTTGATATGTGTGCTGGCCATTTGAATATCTTCTTTGAAAAATGTCTGTTTTTATCATTTGCCCACTTTATAATGGAATTAGTTGTTTTCTATTCTACTGATTTGCAGATTTTGGATATTAGTTCTTTGTTGGATGTATAGTTTGTGAATTTTTTTTCCCATTCTGTAGGTTGCCTATTTATTCTGTTGATAATTAATTTTCCTGAGCAAAAACTTTTTAGTTTAAGTTCCACTTATTTATTTTTGGTTTTGTTGGATTTGCTTTTGGGACCTTAACCATAAATTATTTGTTTAGAACAATATCCAGAAGAGTTTTTTCTAGGTTTTCTTGTCTTGCTGGCATCTTCGTCTTGTTCCTGTTATGAGGGGAAACGCTTTCAACTTTTCCCCATTCAGTATGATGTTGACTGGTTAGATGTATCAGGTTTTTATTGTTTTGAGGTATGTTCTTTCTGTGCCTATTTAGTTGAGGGCTTTTATTATGAAGGGAAATTGAATATTATTGAATACTTTTTCTGCATCTATTGAAATGATCATATGATTTTTGTGACTGGCATTGACTCATTTGATATAAAGGCAGAATTTAGAATATCTATATAATTATGCTAAAGACTTTGTGTCCATCTATAATCTTCAAAAAATCAGAGTCATATGTATATGTTTCTATTTTACAGATAAGAATATTGAGGCTTGGAGAGGTTAATGAATTGTCTCAAGACCATATAGCTAGATAATGTTGGAACTAGAACTTGAATCTAAGACCACATTCTCAACTACAGGCACCACTACTTTCAAATTTTTAAAAGTAGAATTGCTGAATAAAATGGTATCATTAGCATTCCATTAAAAGAGGTAGATAAAAGAAGAGAAGGAGAAAACTGTCAGTGAATTTTACTTCTTTTAAAAAAATCAGGCCTGTAACAGTTAGGATTTTCTGAAGGTCAAATAAAAAAAGGAGAGTTTTGATCTATTGTCTGAAGATGTGACATTTTTTTCCCTGTGGAATTTATTCAGATATAGTGTCTTTTCTCATATCCCCTATTTGCCATTGATTGTACTTCAGACTGGACAGGCCAAGGAGACACATAAAAGTGGGCATCTTGGTTCTGAATCAATTTCTGAAGAATTCTATTAGAATTCCCACTCTGTGGACAGTGTGCAACATACTCTGCCAAATTAACTAGAAAATTAATAACTTGATGCTGAATGTTTCATAATGTTCATTGTTGTTGATGGTTTATTAAATATTTTGAATATTATAGTTTATTTTCATATTATCAGATCACCCAGGTTCAATGTTGTTATTTTTAAAATACACTTTCCATTCTTAGATAACCCATAATTTATATATATCTTCAACTCTCATTTATTCAGGAGTCATTCACACAATTTAATAATTAGATAGGCTGCCTTGTGGCTTTCCATTGTTAGCCATTCACTGACATCATCACCCTAGGGCAAAGAAGGCATAAATGAAACTTACTTCAGGTTATTAGGTTTTAGTTTTGCAAAAGTTATATAATAGCAAAAATTACTGGTGTTAAATTTTCTGTGCTATATCTTCCTTCATCAGTAGTGGCAAGGCAACAGAAGGAAAATAAGGTCTTAGCATACAACTATCCCAGAAGGCTAATATCAAGTAAAGAAATATAATAAGGAAATCAAATATAGGCCTCTGTTGTCTATTATCTAATTTATTTTTATTAACAGGATTTTGGAAGCCCATTCACCTCCACTTAAATATTTCTAGTCCTGTTTTTCTAAAAGTGTTTAAACAGCTATTAAAATCATCTGTTTTTCTAAAAGCGTTTAAACAGCTATTAAAATCATTACTGTGGTTCAAGAACTTTCTAAAATCCTTGTGCATATTAACTTATTTAAGTCATACGGTACCTATATTGTTATCCTCATTTTACAAATGAAGGAACTGAAGCAAATAGAAATTAAGTCACAGCCTAAGGTTGTGCATCTAGCAAGTGGCAGTGTCAGCATTTAAATGAAAGAATTCATTTAAATCCACAGTTCTTAAATACCACCTTCTAACAACTCTCCTCCATACAATATTTTCGTAGTAATCAGTATGATGTATGCCTTCTTTCATAGATTGTTCATTCTCTAAAGACTCTACTGTGTGTCATTATTAGATTTGTTTTCTTATAACCTATAACATTTATAGAATTTACATTAGTCTGTGTGGAGTGCTATAACAAAAAATTGATTAATTTATAAAAAACAGATTTTTTTCTTTTGCTGTAGTTGTGGAGACTAGGAAGTCCAAGATCAATGTGCCAGCACATTCTATGTGTGGTAGGGACTGTTCCTCATGAACAGTGCCTTCTATGTGTCCTCTCATTATGGAAGGGAAAAACAGGGACACACTTGCTTCCTCAAGCTCTTTTACAAAAGCACTAATCTCATTCATGTGAGTTAATAACCTCCCAAAGACCCCACCTCTCAATATCATCACCTTGGGATTTAAGTTCCAACATATGAATTTTGGAGGAACATGTATATTCAAACTACAGCACTCTTTAACCATATTAATGTCATATTTTTCCATCATTACAGTTAACTAAGAGATGTATATTTCTCAAGATATAGCATGTTCTTTCTAAATATATAATAAGTAGTTCCTCTAGATATATAATTCTTATACTGTGATAAAATCTAGGAATTTTAGAATTAGAGGTGATCTCAGAAAGCCATTTATTCCAGAGGCTTACTTAATATGTGAATCTCTTTTATAGGGTTTTTCCCTAGTTTATCTTGAACCCCCCTCCTGTCAGAGACCACTATTTATTAGGAAAGACATTTTACTTATTAAAGACCCCTTCATAGCCTGGCACTGTGGCATGCACCTATAGTTCCAGCTACTTGGAAGGCTGAGGTGGAAGGATCGCCTGAGTCCATCAGGTCAAGGCTGCAGTGGCCATGAGCAGGCCACTGAACTCCAGCCTGGGTGACAAAGTGAGACACCTACTCAAAAAAAAAAAAAAATATCCCTTCATTTGAGCAAAAATCTATGCCTCTGAAATATCTACCCATGATTTTACTTATGGATTCACTAAAAATAAGTGTAAATTTGTTCTTCATTTAAAAATCTTTAAAATAGCCTGATTGTTTTGTCATTGTTTTCCACAAGTATGCTCTCTCTTGATTCGCTTCCCTCAATTTTTTGTCAGCTGGCAGTATCCAGGTTTTTTTCACCCTTCTAGATAATCTTCACTTGACCTAAAATTTGTCAACATCTTAAAGTGTAGTGTACAGAATTAAATATACACTCAACCTATACGTGACAATCATGAAACAGACTATGACCATGGTTGTTCAAGAGGCAGTACTTATTTATTTATTTATTTTTTTGAGTTGGAGTCTCACTCTGTCACCCAGACTGGAGTGCAGTGGCCATACTTATCTTAAGCCTAAGAATGTATAAGCGTCCTTAGCAGCATTGACATTTTTAAATCATGATGAGATATATAGTCAATTACAATGTTTAACTCAGATGTAATACTGTAAAATTGTTCTCACCAGTTGGTACTTATGATGAAGTGGCAGATCAATGTTAGAAGTTTACATTTGTCCATTTTGGGTTTTCTTTTGTTGACTTGGTTCAAAATAACCTAGAGTTCATTTTGTACTCTACTTCTATTATGCCTTAGCTTTTCTCCTTAAATTTTGGAAAACAAGTTGATAATGTTGCCATATATGTTTATTTTTCCCATGTTATCAATAAATATGTTGAGTAAGATAAAGCTTAGAATGGAGCCTTGGTTAGGCTATTAATTTTTACTTCTGGAAGAATATAAATCACATGTTAATTCTCTTACATGGCTATTCTAGTAAGAACATACCTAACCAGTTTGCAGCACGTCCTATGTTTTTCCATTTATTTTTAACTGCATCATTGGCTCTCTTAACTCATTACATTATAAACAATTGTTCAAATGTCAGTCCTCTCTCTTTTAGGGTGTGGATGAATTATCAGAAATTAAATACTAAATCAGATATTTTCATGATGGGAAACAGAAATGTGAATGTTCTATGGCATTATTAGCCTGAAACTACATCTTGGAAATGATAGCTACTTCTTGACGTAATGTTATTTTGAAATGAGCTTGTTGCCTGCTATGATGATTGTTAAGCACTGATAGGGACCTTTCTTTTCTAAAAGGGTGTACAATCGTTTTTATTAACTATTCTTTTCAAAAGTCACGTGAGATACTTTAGTATTAAATGCACAAAAGACGGTGGGCTGTCATCACTCTAGTCAAAACGTTCTCCTGAGCTGTTAGGTCAAGTTTGATTTTGTATTTGTGAGAGTACTAAGTGCCCCACTGCCACCATCTGCCTCCTTGAAAATGGGGAAGTGGCAATGAAGAAAAGAAGCATTTTGTTGCAAAGTAACCAACAAGCCATTAAAGAAAGGTGGGACTAGAATTCGCAGTTCTGAAATGTTTTTATTACTGAATAGTAATGTGTGAGTGACATTGTTTCTGTGTTGTTTTTGTCTAACTTAAATGTTTTGTTATTACATTTCTTAACTCCAAATGCATAAATTGTACTCTTCAAGTTAAACACCACTTTATTTTCTGGTTTTAAGTTTATGATGCTTCATAGAAAGTGGTTTATTAGTTGGACAATGTGGAAGGATAAGATTTGAGTTGGTTGACGGGGGGCTTGGCTTAGATCCCCTGCATTTTTCTCCAGAACTTGCTTATTGCTCATGGGAGGCCGACTCTGATGTCCAGCTTGCTGATACAAGTGCTCTGAATGCCGAGGTTCGAACCTACCCTTCTGGCAATACCAGAAGTCACTCTTGCTCTGCTTGGCTCTGCTTAAACCAAGCTCAGTGGGCTGCTTTGCGTGATCTAAATGCCGTGTGATGCTTCCTCCCGTAATCAGGCTGAGCGTCACTGCTTCCCCCAATCACCCTCTGCACTTAATGGACCAATAGAGCTAGACATATGGAGGATCGAATCACAAACCCAAATCAGCAGTTGTCAGAAGAGATTAATTCAAACAGGAGGCAGCAAAACACTTGTTGTTTTCCCCTTCTCACTTTGTGCTCATTTTCGGCAGTCTAATGAGAGAAATGATTATTAATATCTCCAGCTGTGCCCTCAGGCAAATGCCAGGAGCTTCAGTGAACTGCTTTCTACTTCCCTAGCTCCTTTAATTCTTTCTTCTGGAGACACCTTCTGGCCCTTTGGTTAACCGTGTGGTACCGGGGTGAGTCTGGCAAGTTTATGTCTGAGTCAAGTCAGTCTGGAGACTCCTGTTGGGAAAATCTCCCCTGTGAGCTATGCTGAGAGCACTTTCCTTCTCTGGCTTCCACTCAGAACCAGGAGTGGAAATGATAAGTGGGTAAACTTTGTCTAATTTCTCCTGGGTATAGTTCTCAATCTGTCAGTTGATCTGTCGATATGTATTCAATTTATTTATTTTTTATGTTTCTGCCCTTTACTAGGTGCTATGCAAAATAGAGAAACATAACACAGAATCTTTGCTTCAGAAACTTGTGCAAGGAAGAATGAAAACTAATATTTGTTAAATATCTAATATGTGTAAGATATTCGCTTAAGCATTAGAAGCTTAGTGCTTTAAGTCAATTGCTTTATTGCTCACTCATTAAGGACCCACTTGTTTTCAAGTGACAGAAAGCACAACTCAACCTGTCTTAAAGAAAAAGAAAAAGAAGCTGTTGGTGCTTCTTTCTTTTATCGAAGAAAGAAGTAAATTCCAATTCCAAGCACAGGTAGTTCTAAAGGGTCGCCAGGGCACAGAACCACTTCACTTCTAACTCTCCACATGTGGTGCCAAAATGGTTGCAAAGTCCCACAATTATAACCTAATCTTTTAACAACCACAGTGGTTAAAAAAAAAAGGTGGGGGCAAGAGCTTTTCTTTTTTTTATTTTAAAGATGTGTGATACAATCAAGGGTTAGTACAATGGTCATTGTACAGGTAAAGTTTGGGCCTCCCTTTGGTCCCCACTTCACCTGGTTTCAGATCAGGTAGCCTTATAGATGAAGTGTGTCTCCCCCCCACCTTTGGCAGTTTCTCACTACTGCCTATCCCTTTCTTATAATATTATGATAATTGTTCAGGGTTCACTTATGAGTGAGAATATATGGTGCTCAGTTATTTATTTCTATGATAGATCACCGAGTATTATGAAACTAGAGAGCTTCTCTTTCTCAGTTATTTCTATGAGAGTCCTGGGCCTAACTCTAACTCATGTAAAACTGTGGCCTTGGGGTCTAGAAAGTACAGATTAACTGTCTTAAGGCATAGTTCTCCCTAGGAGTTAGAAATGGATCACTGAAGATCAAAACTAGCTCATACCCTTTAATTTGTAATCTTGGGTGAGTGACCCAATTTCTCTGGATCTCTTTTATCAGCTATAAAGGAAGGAAGAGATGACTACTCAAGGTTAAATAGGATAAGTCATGAAAAATTCTAGGAACATTATCTAAAACTTAGTTGATTATTATTGTTTATATGCAGGACAAGTGACATCCAGTTAGGAAGTTATTTTGCATAAGAATTTGGACTCACTGACCTCAATATATTGTCAATAATTATGTGGTTCATTTGCAGGTTTCATGGCAGAAAATTTTAGATTTGTGGGAATAACCGAAGTTGTCAACTTCAGCCTAAAAATATGCCACCATGTATTTCCAGAGGACCCTTATCTAGACCAGGAATTCCTGTTTAATCACTGAGAACTGTATGTAGTGTGCACCGCTCTCAATGGGAGAGGTGTTCACCCTTCTTGTTCAACAAAATGAAAATGGAAACTGACTATAAAAATTCCTAGCCAGTGCAATAATTTTGTCCTGTAGGAGAGTGACAGCTCTGAAAGACAATCATGAAAGGGATGCTCTGTTGGGATTGAAAGGGATACCCTTTTGAGATTGGACCGTCACCATCTAATCAGCATGACTTTCAGTTCTGCTCCTATTGTGCGTTAGACCAGAAAAGACATTAGAAGACACAATAACAGAGCAAGCACCAGGCAAAGATATCAAGTTAGAAGGAAGGAAATAGAAGAATCTTGGTAGTAGAAAAGGCTAACAAAATAAGGAGTATGACATCAGTGGAGGTGGAGTTGAGTTTGTTGAATGAGTTGTTTTCCTTGGTCTCTTCTTTATATTTGAAAGTTTGTTTATGTGGCAGCCAAGAAAGAGCCTTGTATGCTGAACATGATGGAAGAGGTGCTCTGTTTCAGCAGTAACTGGTAGTGAACAATTATGATTCTGTTGCCCAGTGCCTGCAGTGCTATTGCTATGGGGATAGTGGTGAAGATGCACCATAAGAGAAGTGGGAGACAGAGGTTGCATGGAGTATTTTTTTGCTCCAAATTTGATCTATACTATATACATATATCCACCAGCCAATTGGCTGCAATATAGAAGAAACAATATTAAGAGGGATTTTATTAGTTACCACTAAAAACAGTTCTATCATGATTTTTATTCCCCACAGTCTTGTAAACCTTACCTTCAAATCTTACCATTTACTGCTGAGAAGTCCTCATAGTGCAGACTTTTATTGCTTCTTCCCTACCTATGCTAGAATTTGAGAAAGAGAGGCAGACTTACCTTCTCTATTCACTAGTGAAAAGAGCCTCAGAGTGGGTCAATGAGAACCTTCTACAGTCTTGTTTCTTTCCCTCTTTTTCTGCCTTCATATTAGTCTAGTTTTTGTTCAAAAACATCCCTCCATGTGCTTCTTAGTGTCCTGTTTCAGTTAAGGAAATCTTAGTCTTTAGCAATGTTTTTCAAAATGTGGTCCAGTGACAATCTGCATTTAAAATACCCAGTGTCTTGTTGGAAAATGAAAATTCCTTGGCCACTGGAGTCAGAATCACTGAAGGACCAGGAATACGTATTTTTAAGTAACTTGTGTGACATTTATAAATACAGTATCAGTGCATGTATAAGAACTATTGAGAACCATTAGTCCAGGGCAGTGCTGCCCCAAAGAAATATCATAGAAGTAACATATGTCATTTTAAATTTTCTAGCAAACAAATTTTAAAAAATAAGAAATAGAGTAAATTAATTTCAGTGGCATATTGTATCTAACCCAATATATTCAAAATACCATCATTTCAACATGTGATTGACATAAATTAATAATAAAATATTTTATATTCTTTTTTATATGCTAGGTCTTCAAAAATCTATTGTATATTTTAAACTTACATATTTCCATTTAGAACAGTTGCATTTCAAATGTTCAATACACACATGCAGTTAGTGGCTACCATATTGGACAATGCAGTCTAGTGAGACTCGCAGGAATTTTTTTTTTGCACAAACTACTGATATTATCTGAATTTTATCATGCAACGTGGTCTTTGTCACAAAATATATAATGCTTCTGACTTGTGAACTGCCTAAAATGAATGGTTGAAAAAAAAATCTATATTCTATTAATCATACATCTATGAAATTCAAGCTAATACCTTTTGATTACATAAGAAATGAGATCATTATTGTATGCTTTTTGTCATCCAGAGGATATTTCACTTCTTCCTGTTATTAAGAGGATAATTTATTCTGTGAGAATATGGAACAAGAACAAATGGTTTTGTCAACAGCTGTAGTAAAGCCACAAGAAAGGGGTTTTATGTGGCAATAACAATAACAAAGTTTATCTAACACGTGGTTGTGCCAGATCCCATGTGATGATCCCATGTGATAGTCTTTATTTAATGTACATAGTTTATTTCTTATTATCTCACCAAATTCATATGATAATTGTTATTTAACAAATTAAATAATGGAAACTCAGAGAAGTTAAACGTTTGCCAAAGGTCATTTTCATTTTTTTTTTTTTAGGTTGGAGTCTCACTCCGTCGCCCAGGCTGGAGTGCAGTGGCATGCTCACGGCTACCCTGGCATCAACCTGCTAGACTCAGGAGATCCTCCCCCCTCAGCCTTCCAAGTAGCCAGAACTACAGGTGCATGTTATCATGCCTGGCTAATTTTTGAGTTACTGTAGAGATGAGTTCTCACCATTTTGCCCAGGATGGTCTCGAACCCGTGGACTCAGGCAATCCTCACACCTCGGTCTTTCAAAGGCCGGGATTAGAAGCTTGAGCCACTGTGCTGGGCCTCAAAGGTCATTTTCAAGGTTCTTTCTATCATACACTATTCTAACACTATGTACTTTTGATGTTATCAGAATTCTCAGAATTTTTGGTTTTTAATTTTAAAGATGTGAGGTACAATTCAAGGTTAGGTATACAAACGTTCATTATGCAGGTACCCTTGTTGATGAGGTTTGCACTCCACCCCAGCAGTTTCCCACTACTGCCATTCCTTTTCTTACAGTATTATAATTGTTCAAAGTCCGCTTATGACTGAGAACATGTGATACATAGTTCTTTGTTTCTGTGATAGATCACTCAGTATTATGGACTCTAACTTTGTCCAGGTTGCTGTGAAGTTCGTAACTTTGTCCTTCTTTATGGCTGCATAATATTTCATTATGTATATGTAACACAGTTTTTTAATCCAGTTCTCTTTCAATGGGCAGCACGGTTGATTCCATGTTTTTGCTATTGTGAATAATATTGCAATAAACATGCATGTGCAGGTATCCTTTACATAGAGTGATTTGAGTTCCTCCGGGTATATTCCCAGTAGAGGGGTTGTGGGGTCATATGAGAGGTCGGCTTTTAGATCTTTTAGGAATCGCCACACTGTTTTCCACAGTGGCTGTACTAGTTTACACTCCCATCAGCAGTGTAGAATTTTAAAAGTAGTTTGAATAAGTAGTACTAAGTTATTTTGTTTTGTGTTTTGTTTCATTAGGTCTTCTACTAGGCAACTTTTCAATCAGAAAATGCTTTAACCAAAGCAATTCCACAGAAAAGTAGTACATAGGTAAACTGTGAAATGTCTCCATAGTTTTGCGAATTCCCATCTTCATGTCTGAGAATTGTCAGCAAAGAAAGAGAAGCTCTTTTTTATATTCTTCTTCCTTTTCCCCTTATCTCTTAGACCACTGAGTCTTCTGATTGACTTTCTCGGTCTCCAACACTTACTCTCATGCAAAGCAAACTGTGAAGCCTGAGCAGTGTGAAAGGCATTATGTTTTTTATCTCTACTGCCTTTAAGTGCCATGTAAATTGAGATAAATGAAGTCGTAACAAAAGCACAGACCCAGTATGAGAGTCGGCTGTGGTTGACTGTATCCTATGGGGAAGATGGGGCAGTGAGCACTTGTGAGGGGAAGGACTGAGGAAGGAGGTGGAAGAGTGGGAAACAGCTGTCTGGCAGAACCGCACAGGTGTATAGGGTACTCATTAGGTTCCCATAGGCTCTGTCATTAAGGCGGTGGCAGATGTTCTTGAATGTGACTGGCATAGTCACAGGGGAGGCAGTAAACTCAGCTTAATGTTTAGAGCACTGGTGTGGCACTGCTGGGCTGAGGTTGGCAAGTTGCATCTCTTTGCCAGAATGGCAGCTGCTCTTGTCTCCTTAGTTTGTGGAGTCTTTGTCGAATTTCTCTTTGGCAGCCTCATCATATCTCACAGGCTCAACTCTACTCCTTTATAACTGAACTTTAGTTATTAAAAAAAAAAATACAGGCAAAGTGGGGACCAGTGAGAGGCTCAAACTTCACCTGTACGATGACCACTTATGTACCTAACCCAGACTTGTACTCTATGTGTTTAAATTAAAAAAGAAAGGAAAACCTCACATAGAGGGAACATAAACAAAACCTTTTATACTTGGGGGCTACAATATAATCCTGAGCCAAGAATCCTATGAGACCTTGTCTAACGTCAATCCAGCTACAAAATATCTTTAAAAATTTTCAGCCGAGAAAATATTTGCATGGGGTGGCAGCTTAAGGCCCAGAACAATCTTGAAAATTACATTTGAGACCCTGGAATGTTCACAACTATACTACGTAGGGGAGGGTATATCAAAAGCTATTTGTTTTTCCAGAAAGTGGCAAAACAGCTATTTGATGCCAGATTTGCAATAGAAGTATATATATTTTTGTTTTATTTCTTTCAAAAAATTCTACATCACAAATTTCTAGGACTACATCCTAGAAATATAGATTCTTGCATTTCTGTTCATAGGTGCAGATAAGTGGAAATGTTGGTTACTGAGAATGCAGCACTGTGGCCCTTGAATAATGATAGGTATGTACTGATTTAACACACTAATGGCTTGATTTGAATCAGGAATTTGATATCATTGGACTTAAATGCTTTGATCCCTTTGTACACTGTTTTCAGAATATCCATTCAGGATTTAGTCTCCAGGTACTGGCAAAATCCTCAAGTATTAGACAAGACAGAGCAAATCTTAATGACTGATATATCTTGTTCAAGAGCAACCCTTCTGCAAGTCTAAATATCTCTAAGATATTCAATTATTTTTATTTTCTTTTGGGGATTCCAGATCACTTTGCATTTGGAAAAATCTTGACTGTCAGTTACCAACATTTGAAAGAAGATAGAACAAGATCTTCAGGAGATGGCTTTATAGCTATTTGCCAAAAAAAATTAGTTACCTTATCTATAGTGAATTTATTAAAGGCCTGAGTTTAGTCCTCAACCTCAATGGTCTAAGTATCAACAGTATTAGTGACCAGAATTGATCAGATTCAGAAGGTTGATTAATAATATAAAACTCACAAAAGTTGAACTATGAGTCAAAATGCCTGTTTATAAATTTATGAGTGATATAAGTATCAGAATTCTGAAAGCTATCTGTCCAGTGCATCTTTCTTTTTTTTTTTTTTTTTTTTTTATCAGTATTTTTATTATAGTTTTGTGGGGTACAGTTAAGGGTTAGGTGTACAATTACGTTTCATTCAGACACCCTGTTGATAAGAGGTGTTTTCCCAGCCCCAGACAGATATTTTCTACTGTTAATCCCATCCTCCTCCCCCCCATAGTTTCCTAGTACCGTCAGTCATTTTCTTATAGTATTACATTGGATGTTCAAGGTCCATTATATGAGTGAGAACATGTGATATTCTGATCTTTGTTTCTGTGTGAGGTCACTCAGTATTATAGACTCTAGTTCCATCCAGGTTGCTGCGAAATTCATGATTTTGTTCTTTTTTATGGCTGCGTAGTATTCCATCGTGTATATGTACCACATTTTTTTAATCCAGTCCTCTTTTGATGGGCAGCATGGTTGTTTCCAGGTTCTTGCTATTGTGAACAATGCTGCGATAAACATACATATGCAGGTATCTTTTTTATAGAGTGATTTGTGTTCTTCAGGGTATATTCCCAGTAGGGGGATTGCAGGGTCATATGGAAGGTCAATTTTTAGAGCTTTTAGGAATCGCCACACTGTTTTCCACAGAGGTTGCACTAGTTTACACTCCCACCAACAGTGTAGAAGTGTTCCCTTTTCACCACACCTTCTCCAGCAGCTGTTATTTTTTGAGTTGTTGATAATTGCCATTCTGAACCTATTCAGTAAATGGTACTGGGAAAACTGGCTGACCACATGCAGAAGATTGAAACAGGACCCCTATCTATCCCCATGCACAAAGGTTACTCCAAATGGATCAGAGACCTAAATGTAAACCTCAACC
>NW_007246058.1:0-883 GCF_000164805.1 Carlito syrichta
CAAGTCAAGTTATCTCTCTTTGCAGATGATATGATTGTGTACCTTGAAAACCCAAGAGAATCTGTCAAAAACCTCCTTACACTGATAAAAGCCTTTGGCAAAGTCTCAGGATACAAAATAAATGTGCAAAAGACAATCGCATTTCTCTACATCAATAATAAACAAACAGAAACCTAAATAAAAAACACAATTCCATTCACAATAGCCACAAAAAAAATGAAATACCTTGGCATCTTCCTAACCAGAGACGTGAAAGACCTTTACAATGAAAATTACAAAACACTGCTCAAAGAAATCAAAGATGACACAAACAAGTGGAAAAATATCCCATGCTCATGGATTGGAAGAATCAACATTGTGAAGGTGTCCATCTTACCTAAGGCAATCTACAAATTCAATGCAATAACCATCAAATTACCAGCAACTTTCTTCTCAGACCTAGGAAAGACAACACAGGAATTCATATGGAAACACAAATGTCCAAGAATAGCCTGAACAATCCTCAGCAAAAAAAACAAAGCAGGTGGTATCACATTGCCAGACCTCAAACTTTACTATAAAGCTACAATCATCAGAACAGCTTGGTATTGGAATAGGAACAGGCATACAGATCAATGGAATAGAATTGAGATTCCAGAAGCAAAAACCTCAATTTCTCAACCAACTCTTCTTCGACAAGGCCTCCACCACCTACCACTGGGGAGAGGAGAACCTATTCAGTAAATGGTGCTGGGAAAACTGGCTGACCACATGAAGAAGATTGAAACAGGACCCCTATCTATCCCCATGCGCAAAGGTTAACCCCAAATGGATCAGAGACCTAAATGTAAAACCTCAAACCATAAGAACCTTATAAAATGAAGGACATACCCTCATGGAAATT